>NC_133622.1:212387023-212690752 GCF_048593235.1 Sminthopsis crassicaudata | reverse complement strand
AAATGCATATCAATAGCTTTGGGAAGTCAGTCACTGGTTCCAACCCTAACAGGAAGTTGGGGGAGAATCCTTGTCTGAGACAAGTTTTGACTTAGTGACAAGGTGCCTTTTCTCTAAGTTTTTTTTTCCCTTCTAAAGCTATTGTAACTGTTGACTTAGATTTGAGAAACAGCATAGAGCATAGAAAGAACACAGGTTTAAGAGTCAAGATATCCTGTTTCTGTTTTAAAATTTTTAATTAAAATTTTAATAATAGCTTTTTATTTTCAAAATATGTATACAAAGATAGTTTTTGCCATTCACCCTTGTAAAACCTTGTGTTACATTTCCCTCCTCTTTTCCTCTCACCCCTCACCTTGAAAGTAATCCAATATATATTAAACATGTACAATTCTTCTATATGTATTTCCACATTTGTTATTGGAAAGAAAGAAAACAAAATGCGAGCAAACAACAAATAAAAAAGTGACATATTATGTTGTGATCCACATTCAGTCCCCATAGTCTTCTTTCTGGATGCAGATGGCTCTCTCCGTCACAAGGCCACTGGAATTGGCCTGCATCACCTCATTGTTGAAAACAGCCACGTTCATCAGGGATGATCATCATACTTTGTTGTGTATAATGATCTTCTAGTTCTGCTCATTTCACTCAGCAGGCCTCTCTGAACTCATCCTGCTGATGGTTTCTTATAGAACAATAATATTCCATAATATTTAGTTACTCAGCCATTCCCCAACTGATGGTATCCACTCAGTTTTCAGTTCCTTGCCACTTCAAAAAGGGCTGCTGTGAACATTTGTATGCTCAGTTACATAACCTTTTAGGCATAGTTCCAAATTACTCTCCAAAATGGTTGGATCAGTTTACAACTCCACCAACAATGTATTGGTGTCCCAGTTTCCTCACATCCCTTCCAATATTCTTCCTTATCTTTTCCTACCATCTTAGCCAATCTGAGAGGTGTGTAGTGGTACTTCAGAGTTGTCTTTATTTTTATTCTTCTGAATAGAGAATTCAGATTCCCCTGAATAATGATTTAGAGCATTTTTGAAATGACTAGAAATGAATTTATTTTCTTCATCTGAAAATTGTCTGTCTATATCTTTTGACCATTAAATTAAATTTTTAAAGAATTATTTATTTTTAAATTTAAAAAAAAAACACTTTGTTTCAATTTTGCCTCCCTCTCATCCTTCCTCCCCCCATTGAGAAGGCAAGTAATAGTATATTGTGAAGTCTGGGCTAGCTCCTTGGAGGCCTTAGGGTCAGCCAGAGTCAGGATAAGCAAAAGTCCTTGGTCTTTAAGGAGAGGAGTGAAGGAGACAGACAAAAACTTCCAGGAGTTTTGCCAAGGATCTCTCCTAAATTCTAGAATCCAGAATCTCCACACTTTTCTCCTCTCCATCCTATGGCCAAGTGAAGTTCCTTCCCTCGCTTCTCTCACTCTATTCCCTAATCCTTACCTACAATTCTCTTAACCCCAACTATTGAGCTAGCATTAACTGAGAGAAGAGAAATTCCAAAGATATACTAATAGATTTATCATCCAATAGGTAATTAGCCTTAAGTGCTCGGTTGTCTGATTCAAGCACACCTTTTAAGAGTTTCAGGCCTTTGCAATATATCAAAATCATTTTTAAAGATTATTTATTAAAAAAAGATATTCCAGCATTCTTTATTTGTTAGTTACCCCTCCTCTCAAATGATTTGGTTGTGAAAAGCAACCTTAAAAACTCTTGGGACAAAGTGTTACCTAAATGATGTTTTTTATGTTTGCATGAATTTTTAACATTTTCTAAAAGCAACATATTGTTAAGTTCAAATTTTTAATCTGCTATCTGTTTCCATTTTATAGGTTAATTCATACAATTTACATTTTAAGCTATAATTACTTATTATTTAATTTTCCTCCTTCCTTGTGGAGCAAAGCTGGAGAGCTTGGAATTTTCTGATCTACTCTACCATCTTACCAGAATCCTCTCTTGAAAGTCTTTTTATGTGACTATTGATAGCTTTGTTTTTGTCTTGCAAAACCATCTCTTTTTGTATCCTTTGACTATTTACCAATTAAGGAATGGCTCTTATTTTTATTTGTCTCAATTCCCTATATATTTGAGAAATAAAGCCTTTTTAAGGAAAACTTACCTGTAATTTCCTCCCCTCCAGGTTCCCACTTTCCTTTTAATTTCGGCTGTGTTATTTTTGTTTATGCAAAATCTTTTTGTTCAGTTTTTTTAGTTGTGTCTAACTCATCATATCTCTATTATTGGCAAAGATGCTATAATATTTTGTCATTTCCTTCTCCATCTCATTTTACATATGAAGAAAATAAGACAAAAAAGGTTGAATGACTTATCTAGATGTCACAGTTAGTATCTGAGGCTAAATTTGAACTGATTCCAGGTGCTCTATCCATTCCAGGTGAGTTTCTCTATCCAGTGCATACCTAGCACTGTCATATTTCCATTTTGACTTATTTTGGCATTAAGAATAATAAATTGATCCATGTTGAGTTTCTATTAAACTGTTTTAAAGTTTTTTCAGTAATTTTTGTCAAATGATGAGTTCTTGTTTTCAAAGTTTAGGTCTTTGGGTTTGTCAAAAACCTGATTACTATGGACAGCTGGGTAATAAAGTGGAAAGAATGTCAAGGCTAGAGTCAGGAGGATCTATGTTGAAAACTGGTCTTCGCTCATCTCCTCTTCCTTCTTCCCTTCTTTCCTCCCCCCTCCTTCCCTTCTTCTTCCCACTCCTTCCCTTCCTCTCCCCCCTCCTTTGCTTGTCTGTCTTTCTTTTCTTTTCTTTTCTTTTCTTTTCTTTTCTTTTCTTTTCTTTTCTTTTCTTTTCTTTTCTTTCTTTTCTTTTTTTTCTTTTTCTTTCTTTTCTTTTCTTTTCTTTTCTTCTTCTTTCTTTCTTTCTTTCTTTCTTTCTTTCTTTCTTTCTTTCTTTCTTTCTTTCTTTCTTTCTTTCTTTCTTTCTTTCTTTCTTTCTTTCTTTCTTTCTTTCTTTCTTTCTTTCTTTCTTTCTTTCTTTCCTTTCTTTCCTTTCTTTCTCTTTCTCTCTTCCATTTATTTCTTTCTTTCTCTTTCTCTCTTCCATTTATTTCTTTCTCTCTTTTTTCTTTTTTGATATATTTAGAGATAAACTTTATTTGTTTGTTTGATTATTTGTTTATTTATTTACTTATTTATTTATTTTCACTAAAGACTCTTTTGGCTGTTTCCCACAAATTTTAGTATGCTATCTCCTTGTTATTCCGTTATCTATAATAAAATTTTTGATGGTTTCTAGAATTTGTTCTGACTCTAATTTTTTAGGATTAGATGATTTCGTTTCCAATTACTTTCTAATCTCTGGTCTAAAAAAGGCATGTTAAGTATTTCTGTCTTTCTTCATTTTTTTGGTGAGTTATGTATGGTAAATTTTGAAAGTGCCATTTGTAGATGAGAAAAAGGTTTACTCCTTTCTGTACTCAATCATTTTTCTCCATAGGTCTGTCTTATTTAATTTTTCTAAAATTCTGCTCACCTCCTATTGTTTATTGATTTTAGTTATGCCTGATTCTTCCTGACCCCATTTTATAGGGGGTTAGGGGAGTTGTAGGGGGTTTCATATGTTTTTTTTTTTTATTAATTGTTTATCAGAGACACTGTAGTAATTTACCATTGTCTCCTCCAGCTCATTTGACAGATGGGGAACAAAGGCAAAGTTATGTGAATTGCCTAGTGTCACATGGTTAATAAGTTTAGAGCCTGGATTTGAAGTCATCAACATGAGTCTTCCTTATTTCAAGTAAAGGGCTCTATCCATTGTGCCATTTATTTGCTCATTCATCTCTGTAACTTCTTTATTATTTTTTATGGTTAGAAGCATCTAGTTCTTTTTTTTTCAAGGTACTAAGGATCTTTTGTATTTTTTATATTTTTTTTAACAAACTGATAAAATGCAATTCATTTTATTTTATTTTTTTTTTTTATTCATTTTTCCAAATTATCCCCTTCCTCCCTCCACTCCCCTCCCCCGATGGCAGGTAATCCCATACATTTTACATGTGTTACAATATAACCTAGATACAATATATGTGTGTAAATACCATTTTCTTGTTGCACATTAATTATTAGAGAAGCATCTAGTTCTAAGAAGGATAAATTGAACTTCCCCCATTAGTATAGTTTTACAGTATATTTCTTTGTAACTTATATAACTTACCCTTTAAAAATTTGGATGTTATTTGCTGCATTTATGTTTGTAGTGAATTTACTTTGTTGTCTATGATATTTTTTAGCTTAACTCTTTAAATTACATTTATCTTTGTTTTAACTTTGTTTGAGATCATGATTGCTACTCTTGCTTTTTATTTTTAATTTTTTTTACCTCAGCTAAGGCATAATAAGTTCTGTTCCAGCCACTTATTTTAAGTTTAAATATTTTTCACTTTCAGATTTTTAAAAATAAACAACAGATCGTCAGATTGTAGTTTCTAATTCATTTAACTATTTGCTTTTAAAGATTAATTCTCCCCATTCCCATTCATAGTTATGATTATTGATTTTCTCCAGCCTATTTTTTTACTGTTTATCCTGCTCTCTCTCTTTTTATGCTCCTCCTGAAAAGTCTATTTTGTTTTTAATCATAGCTTCCCTTAATCTGCCTTCCTTTTTATTGCCCTGCTCTCCTTATATCCCCTTCCCCTTCTACTTTCCTACTGGGTGAGGTAGATTTTTATATTCAACTGAGTGTATATGTATTACGTATATTTCTGCATGTTTACTTATATACATATATAAGTATATATGTATATATTCTTCCCTCTCTTTAAATCACTTCTGATGAGAGTGAAATTTATGTCTTGCCCTCCCATTTCCCCCTCCATTGTAAAAGTTCTTCCTTGCACACTATTTTTATGTAAGATAATTTTCCCTGTTCTTTCTTTTTCCTCCCCTCTTTTCAAGTACATCTCTTTATTTTGCCTCTTCATATTTTGATATCATCCCATCATATCTGATTTACACTTATTCCCTCTCTGTAGACTGCCTAGGAGTTACATATATCATCTTCCCATATTGGAATATTAATAGTTCAACCTTACTAGACTTTCTTAAGATTTTTTTTCATGTTTACATTTTTATACTTCTCTCGAGTTTTGTGTTTGAATGCCAAAATTCATGTAGTCTTTTCAACAGAAATGCTCAAAAGTCTTCCATTTCATTAAACATCAGTCCCCCCCCCAAAAAAAAAAAGAATTAAACTCTATTTTGCTGGGTTATTCTTGCTTATAATCCTAGTTCCTTTGCCTTCCAGAATATATTTCAAGTCATCTTCTTCTTTAATATGGAAGCTACTAAGTCTTGTGTTATTCTGACTATGATACCACTATATTTGAATAATTTCTTTTTGTATTCTAAAAGCATTTTCACTTTGAATTGGGAATTCTAGAATCTGGCTGAACTATTCCTGGAAATTTTCATTTTGTGTTTTCTTTCAGGAGGTAATTAGTGATTTTTATTCTAGAATATCAGGGCAGTTTTCCTTGATAATTTCTTAATGTATGACATCTAGGCTCTTTGATCATGACTTTCAGAGAGTTTAATAATTCTTAAATTATTTTTCCTCAATCTACTTTCTAGGTCAGTTATTTTTACAATGAGCTATTTCACTTTTTCTTTTCTTTTTTTTATTATTTTGACTTTGTTCTGGTATTTCTTGGTTTCTCATGAAGTCATTATCATCCATTTGCCCAATTCTAATTTTTTTTAGCAATTATATTCTTCTGTCGGTTTTTGTGTTTGTTTTTCTATTGAACCAATTCTGTTTTCTAAGCTATTATTTTTTTCAGCATTTTTGTATCTCTTTTACTATTTATTTTTTTATTTATCTTTACAAAATTTTCTTGCATCACATTCTCACATCTTTTAACAATTTTTCCTTCATCATTTATTTGATTTTGAAGAGAATTTTTTAGTTATTCCATGAATTATTGTTGGGCATTATTCAATTCACCTTTTCCCCTTCTTTGAGGCTTTAAGCTGTTTTGACTTCATCTTCTTTTGAGTTTCTATCTTGATTTCCCCTGTTACCAAAGTAACTTTTTAAGATCAGGTTATCTTTTTTTGTTTGTTTCTTCATTTTTTCAGCCTATTTCTTGACTTTGAACTTTATTTTAAAGTTGGGTTATGTTCCTGAGGTAGGAATGTCACAAATGTCAACCTTTTTCACACTGCTTATTTTATAGTCACAAGTTTTCAGGGCTTCCAAGGTGGCGTGATCTGGGGAGAGGTGTGGTCACTGCTCTCCTTGTATGCACTCTTGTCCTTATTGAGGAAAAGGTCCTGATCCATCCTTAAGAAATACTGATCCTTAGGGCTCCTGATCCTAACTGCAAGTGATAGTATTCATCAGCATCCCTGATAGCAAGCAATACTTTTTCTCAAGGCTCCTGCTCCTTTGTATAGTGCTTCATTCCATCCTAGAACTGTGACCTGCAAGTAGGTATGGACAATGGAATTGCCAAACAGCACCCAGTCCTACACCCAATGATAGCCCAGCAATCTTCTGTGATCTCCTTCTGAGTTGCCAGATATCCTTACAGATATCTCTTACTTCAAAGCTCCCAAAGGTACTGATGTTACTGCTGTTTCATCTATCTCCAGGACCTGAAACTGGTATGCTTAACACTTGGTTTCTAAATCAGTTCTCCTCCCTTTCCCCCTGAAAATGTCATAGATCTCTCCTCCTGACCTCTTAAATTGTTTTGATCTGGAAAAAATATCTGAAAAAATTCCTCACCTTTTGTTTGCTTTGCTACTCCATAATCTGTTTTGAGACATTATTTAAAATTTGTTTTGAGGTAGATGTTGGGAAAGCTTGACTGTTTTCTTTATTCTGCTATTTAATTTTTTTTTTTTAAATTAGGAGTCCCTAGTATTGTGTTAACTTAAAAATGCTTGTATAATTACTTTAAAATAATTTTATTATTTATTTTTTATTTACCAATATTATTTTAAAAAGGGATCCATAGATTTTACTATAGAGACATAGTAGCCTAAGTCCCCAAAAGATTAAGAATTCCTGTCTGATATGAAGCTTCTCACAATTCCCCAATTCCAGTTACTGTTGTCTCCCCCATTTACTTTGATTCACTTTCTACATATTTTGTCTATATTTATATATGAATATATTGTTTCCTTCTATAGAATGTAACCTCCTTGAGGACACCTAGGTGGTGCAATATATAGAGTGCTGGGCTTAGAATCAAGAAGACATGAGTTCAGCTCTGGTCTCAGACACTTGCTTACTAGCAAGACCCTTAACTTCTTTTTGTCTCAGGCTCATCATCTTTAAAATGGTAATAATAATAGCAATTATGTCCCAGGATTGTTGTGAGAATCAAATAAAATAATTGTAAAGCACTTAGCAAAGTGCCTGGCACATAGCAGGTGCTATGTTAATGTTAGCTGTTATTGTTTCATTTAGATCTCTGTTTTGCACCTTGCAGAGTGCCTAGTACCTAACAGGCCCTTAATAAATGATCATCTATAATCAACCAATTAATTAATGATGATTAATTAAATATTTATGTAAATTTCTTTAACTATTTTTTCTTTCGTGGTGCTGTGAATTCATCATTATAAGTTATTTCTTCTATGAGACTCTTCACAACTTGGCCATGGTTTCTTTGTGTATAATAGCTTCTTTGAGGAACTCTCCAAAGTACTGAAAGCCTTCTTGTTATTTAATTACTGCTGAGATGCAGATGTAGCAAGTTTACTATTCATTTGTTTGAAATTTTTGCTACATGGCTGTACTGTATCTTTTTTTTTTTTTTTTTTTGCTGTTGTTGTTGTTATTCAGAATATGACAATTTTAATGTCTTTTTTTTTACATTTATCATAGATAACACATGGCAGTAAACTTATGCCCATTCTGCAGTTTTCTATTTTCCTTTGGGCTTGCTATCATTTTTGACTTTCTCAAGAGCAGTTTGTTCTGTGATTCACAGCCACATAGTATCAGCAGGAGAATACTAGTGCTTAACACAAAGTAGGTAATTGATAAATGTTTGTTGAATTCAATTAGGATAACGATGTTTTTCATCATGAGATAGCTCAAGAGCATTGAACACATTGTACAACTTCTCCTTTACCAATTCAGCATGATCTTCTTCTCCTATTCAACCAATCAATGCACATTTATTAAGTACCCAACAGGTAATGAGTTAGTTATTTGGGAAACAAAAATAAATCTGACAGTTTCAGCCCAACAGCATTAACTATGTAGCTAGGAAGAGGGAAGGCAAAACATACGTATGTAGCTATATACAATATATTACACATTAATTTTTGAGGAAGACAACTAGAATCTGGGGAGTTTCAGAAATAATTTCATGAAGGTAGTGTTAAGCTGACTCTATTTTTTTCTGAAGCAGTTAGGGTTAAATAACTTGCCCAGGGTCACCCAGCTAGGAAGTGTTAAGTGTCTGAGACCAGATTTAAACTTGGGTTCTCCTGACTTCAGGGCTGGTGCTCATCTAGTATACCATCTAGCTGTCCATTCTTAAGCTGAATCTTAAAAGAAACTAATAATTATCTGAGGTAAATATGATAAGAGAATGAAATTTAGTTATATATATATATATATAAAGGATCAAGAATGTTATGTATTAGGAACAATAAAAAGGTTAGTTTAACTAAATTTTGAACTATGTGAAAGGAATATGCAGTATAACAAGACTGGAAAGATTGGGTTGAAAAGGGATTTACATGCCAATCAGAGGAGATCATACCTGAATAATGAGTTGAGAGATCATTTCTTGGATGAGTGGTCACTTTTCTTTAGGAAAATCACTTTGACATAAGAATGCAGTGGGAATTTGAAGCAGGAAGCCCAGATAATAAGCTATTGGAATATTCTAAATGAGTGGTATGAGGACCCAGACTAGGGTGGTGGCTGTGTGGGTGAAGAGAGTTGGATTTTGATGGGGTACCAATGACAATAATAATGATAATAGAATTAATATGGAGTACACTATATACCAGACATTGTATTAAGTGTTTTCCAAATATTTTCACATTTTATCCTTGCAGGAAATGTACTAAGTAGATGTTCTTATTACCTACCATTCTTATTCTGCAGCTGAAGAAAAAGAAATAAACACAGGCTAAGTGACTTGTTCAGAAACATAAGATGACAAAACTTCTGACACAGGATTTGATTGCAATTATTCCTGACTTCATGACCAACTCTTTGTCTACTAACTCTTTCCATTATGTCCTTTTGCTTCCCCTAGGCAAAATATAGCTACTAGGAGAAAGGGAGAATAAAGAGTAAACAATAGCAACAAGGTTCTGAACCTGTGAAAATAAAAGAGTAATGTGCACTTGATAGAAATAAGGTATTTCAAAAGAGAGATGTCTGGAGAGGAAGGAAGATGAGTTATTGATCCATTATCTTGGTCATCATGAGGGCCTGTTGTAGTAATAGTTTTGTGTTTTTTTATCATTTTAAGCTGATGCTGAATGTATATTTTATAACAACTTTTCCATTTCACATAACTACTTATTGTTTATTCACTTTCTCAAATGTATCACTTGTGAAAGTTGACTTTGTCTGTTAATATTCCTTGCAGCATGAAATAACATTGACTGAAACTTTTATTTGGTGGTTTGAAATGTGACAAAAGTAGCTGACCTCATATTCCCTTCAAGATTATCGAGCTCTTATTCAGACATTTCAGATAGATTCTGAATTGGCTTCAAATGTAACTGAAACAGTTTCATCCCACATTACAATGTTCAAACTCTTAATTGCCCCCCACTATCCTCCTTATTGGGCAGAGTTGGCAGAGGAGCAAGTTGGGTTAGGATTTGACATTGAAGTGAGTACGAATTATATTAGTCTGGAAGAAATATCTTAGAATTTCAGATGGACTGGAAGACTCAGTTGGGGACTGAAACTTAGAATAAGCACTAAGTCATTTCTAAGAAATCAGACAATGCTTGAGAGGTCTGCTAAATCCTGAAGTCAAAGCATTAAAAAGCCATAAATATCGATGGTTAGAAAGTGACCATCAGGAGAAGAAACAATTATATTTTATTAGATCAATTCGAAGTAAATGCCTCTGGGAATAGAAGAAGTTAAATGTTATCAGTCATCCTTAATTTAAAGTTATTCCATTAGGAAAAAATTCAAATATTAACTTAAATACAATGTAAGGGATCAACTATTTCATATCTATCTCTATATAAAAATGAGAATAATTTTCTATAACTCTCCTTATAAGAAGATCAAAAGCTGCTAATTGGTCTCCCATATTCTTTAGTTTGTACATTTTGCTATTTAAATGTTTCATGTATACTTTTTATTTTATATTACCTCTTCATCATGGGTAGGTAAAGAGCAAAACAAAACAAACATATTTAGAAATGGCTGCATTGTTCTTGACTTATAGTTTATTATCTCTTTCCTGAGAGATGAGAAACGTGCTTTATTATCAATCCTCTAAAATCATGATTGACACAAAAAGGGAAAAGGACCTGCATATGTAAAACTGTTTTGTATCAGCCCTTTTTGTAGTGGCAAGGAACTGGAAACTGAATGGATGCCTATCAATTGGGGAATGACTGGAAAATTATGCCATATAATGTTATGGAATATTACTGTTCTATAAGAAATGATCAACAGAATGATTTAAGAAAGGCCTCAAGAGACTTACATGAGCTGATGCTAAGTGAAGTGAATAGAACCAAGAGAATATTAGTACAAAACAACAACTAGATTATATGATGATCAATTCTTATAGACATGGCTCTTTTCAACAGTGAGGTGATTTAAGCCAGTTCCAATGGTCTCATTGTCTAGAGAGCCATCTGCATTCAGAGAGGGGACTAAGTGTGGATCACAACATAATATTTTCACCTCTTTTGTTGTTTGCTTGCATTTTGGCTTCTTTCTTATTTTTTTCCTTTTTGATCTGATTTTTCTGGTGCAATACAATAATTGTGGAAATATGTGTAAAAGAACTGCATATGTTTAATATATATTGTTTTACTTTCTGTCTAGAAAGGGGGTGGGAGGGAAGGAAGGAAGAAAAAATTTGGGATGCAAGGTTTTGCAAGAGTGAATGATAAAACTATGCATATATTTTTGAAAATAAAAAACATTAAAAGTAAAGTAAAATCATGATTGAACATGACATTAATCTAAGTTCTAAAGTCTTTCATTTTTCTTTTTGTTTATACTGTTATGCTCATTTGTAAGTCATCATCTTTGCTCTTTCATTCTATATAAGTTGAAATAGGTTTTCCTGAGTGTCTCTGAATTCTTTGTGTTTATCATTTCATATATCTAAAGAATATGTTGTCATATTCATATATCATGATTTGTTCAACCATTCCCCTAGAAATAGGAAATTTTTTCCATTTCTTTGATACTAGATGAAATGCTTCTATACAGTAGCACACTTAGCACATTCAATTCCTAGAGCAAATAATTTTGAACATTTCCTTTTTTTAAATTAATAAATTATTTTCTGTAATAATCATGAAACAAAACTAATTATAATGAACAGAAAAGAAATGTGAACAGTGAAAAAGTTAATTTATTGAGCTTCATATATGCAACTGATGGTAAAAAAAACAAAAAAAAATCAATCAAAAAGAAAAACAAAGAAGTAAGAATTAATGGACATCTAGGTAATACAATTGATAGACCACCAGACCTAGAGTCAGGAAGGCTTGAGTTCAAAAGTAGTCTCAGACTTCTACTAGCTGTAACCCTGGGAAAATCACTTAAATTGTTTTTTCTCAGCTTTCATATCTGTAAAAAAAGCTGGAGAAGGAAATGTAAAATCACGTTACTATTTTTGCCAAGAAAACCCCAAAAGGGTTCACAAAAAGTTGGATACAACTCAAATGACTGAACAAGAATGAATTAGTATTTAATTATATTAATGTATTTTTAAAAAGGGAAACCATTTGTATTTGTGTGTGTGTATGTGTATGTGTGTGTGTGTGTGTATATTTTTTTTTTTCATCATAACATTACACTTTCTATTTTTAAGACATCTTCAAATTTGTCAGTGATATCATCAAATTTGATCTCAACATATTCATGTTCA
Organism: Sminthopsis crassicaudata; assembly: GCF_048593235.1. Taxonomy (NCBI): domain Eukaryota; kingdom Metazoa; phylum Chordata; class Mammalia; order Dasyuromorphia; family Dasyuridae; genus Sminthopsis; species Sminthopsis crassicaudata. The sequence continues at coordinate 212,678,634 of NC_133622.1, read as the reverse complement.
AAAGGCAGTATAGCTAGATTTCTCAGTCTGTGGTTGCTTGAAGAACATTTTTAAAATTTTAATTTATAAGCTACATTCAGAGAAGGAACACTGGGAAATGACTGTAAACTATTTGCATTTTTGTTTTTCTTCCCAGGTTATTTTACCTTCTGAAACAAATTCTTCCTGCGCAACAAGAAATTCGGTTCTGCACACATATATTGTATCTAGGATATATTATAACATATTTAACATGTATAAGACTGCCTGCCATCTAGGGGAGGCGGTGAAGGGAGGGAGGAGAAAGGTCGAACAGAAGTGAGTGCAAGGGATAATGCATATGTACTGTCAAAAAAGTTATAATTATAAAATAAGAAAATAATAAAAAAATATTTTTTCTTAATTTATAAAAGTTCTTTCAGATCATCAACTGATATGAAAAAATAGCTAGGAGACATCTTAATACAATTAATTTTGTCAAAAATTCTATTTCCCAAGTGAATTTCAGTAAAATTGAAATATCTCCAAAATTATAATTTAGATAATTATGAAATCATATCACCAATGCAGTATTTTATTTTTTCTATTCATTCTTTAGTTTCAAAACAACCTACAATTTTAAAATAGAAAACCTTAATTTTAAAAAAATTCTAATTACATTGTATATATCATGTGTAAAATAAAATTTGCATTAGTGAACAAAAATATTAGAACTTGCAGTTAGCACTCCATTTCACTCTTTTAAATTTTAAACAAAATTTCAAACAAAACTCAGTTCAGATAAAGATTACTTGTGTGAAAATTGAAATAACACATTATTTTATTCTTTACAGCTACTGTACTATCATTATATATTTTATACCTATTTTTTAAATAGAGGAATATGTAATACCAGAAGGTTTAGGGTATAGTAATTGTACCTAAAGAAAGCTCCAATGATTCTGAGCTTTTCTGAAGTTATCCTCAAAAAGAATATGGGTACTGATCATTAGAACAGAGTTAGCATTGGTCAAGCAATAGTTTTTTAGAACTTGGACCAACAAAAGAGTTTTTCAATGAGGAGTATTCTTTTTTTTTCCTTCTCAATATTTACAGTGTATCTATGATACCTATATACTTTCCTAGGATCTTCTTATACCTATAGAATTTTGTTTTATTATTATAGCTTTGTATTTACAAGATATATGCATGGGTAATTTTTCAGCATTGACAATTGCCTTTTGTTCCAATTTTTCCCCTCCTTCCCCCCACTCCTTCCTCCAGATGGCAGGTTGACCAATAAATGTTAAGTATGCTAAAGTATATATTAAATACAATATATGCATACATATCCATATAGTTATTTTGCTGTACAAAAAGAATCGGACTTTGAAATAGAGTATAATTAACCTGTGAAGGAAATAAAAAAATGCAGACAAAAATAGAGGGATTGGGAATTTTATGTAGTGGTTCACAGTCATAGTCATAGTCATAGTTCTTTCTCTGGGTGTAGCTGGTTCTGTTCATTACTGATCAATTGGAACTGATTTGGTTCATCTCATTCTTGAAGAGAGACACACCCATCAGAATTGATCATCATATAGTATTGTTGTTGAAATATATAACGATCTCCTGGTCCTGCTCACTTCACTCAGCATCAGTTCATGTAAGTCTCTCCAGCCCTCCCTAAAATCATCCTTTGGTCATTTCTTACAGAACAACAATATTCCATAACATTCATATACCACAGTTTATTCAGCCATTCGCCAATTGATGGGCATCCACAAAAAGGAGTATCCTTGTCAACAACGTTGTTTAGAATTGCAGACACATGGCAGTAATAAAAAGCAGATTGACCTTTAATTAATTTTATTGCTGGTTTTAAATTTACTATAGGCAATATACTTTCTTATTGCTTGTGTCTAGAATGTATTGCTCCCACCTTCCTGTCCTTTATATACCAGAGCTTATATAGACATTTTTGGATATACAGGACCTTTCCTTCTGTCTTTGACATCTTTGATTTATATACATACTAATTGCATTAACAAATCAAAGTTTATATACATTTATAGCCTTTTTCAAAAAGTATAATTTGAAATTATTTTTCAAAATGGTTTAACTAATGCATAGCTCTACCAATTCATCACTCTACCAAGTGAATTAATATGCAAGCCTTCCTGTAGCCATTTACATATATTTTTCATCTTTACCAATTTGATGGATATAAGGCAAATTCATTTGTTTTAATTTTCCTTTCTTTTTTTAATAATGATTTGGACTATTCTTTCATATGGTCTTTCTATTCTACTAAAATTGTTAATTTGCATTACTTTATATTTTAGCTATTAAGAGTTAAATTTTAGTTTTATATGATTGTATTACTTCACTATATATTTGAATGCTCGACCACTCTCAGGAAGATGTACTGTAACTGAGAGTTTTGATAACTTCTAAAAGAGCATTTGGAGATGGATATTATTGACCCCTACATTCCTTTCTTTTTTCTGCTGCTGAAAAGCCTCCAAATTAGACTATATTAAAATTTTAAAAATTATTCAGCAGTTTTGACTGTTACATACTGGGTGGGATTCATAGTCTGTGGATGGGATGGGGATGGGATGAAGAGTATGGTGCCCATTTTCAAAATGACAAACAAATAATTTGATTTAAAAAAAATCATTTCTGAGACTGACAGGAAGCCTGGGTAAAGGAGAATCATGGATTGAAAATTTGTATAATTGACACCTCTATTGAGCAAAAATACTTTGAAGGAAGAAGCAAGTTTGAAGTCTGAAAGGGATTCTGGGATGAAGGAGAATTGGGAGCATGATACTCCTAAGAATCACCAGTTTTTGAAAGTCACTATTTAAGGAAATTGTTCAAATCAACAATAAAATTGGAGAACTAGGAGGTGAGTGGATAGGAATGGGAGCCTCCCCTTTCAAATGGGAAGCTCCCCTAATTATTTTTTGCCTTGTCAGATCAAATGATATTCATCAAATTCTTTTGCTAATTTGAGATGTAAGCTACAAAAGCATCACTGACTGAACTTCATATTCTATACTGAGCAGACATTCCTGACAAGTAGAAAAAAAATCTCCTTGTTTGCTTGAAAGCTGAAATCCTTTCAGATATAATGTCTTCCTTAGAGTTATTTCTCCATGGACATTTTCTGATTTTCTTTGACTCAGGGAAGGTAAGACAGCAATGGGATGGGCACTGAACAATCTCCATAAGGTGACACTTGCTGACATTGTCTCCATCTGGATAGTGCTGGCCTGGAATGTAATAATAGCTGACATTTATATAGCATTTTAAAGTTTGCAAAGCATTTTGTGTCCAAGATTTCATTTGCTCCTTTTCCACACCATATTGCTTTTATGTACCTACCATAATTTAATTTTTACTCTACATCTTAGGTTCATGAATCAAGAGCTGGAAAAGACCTCAAAGGCAATCCAATCCAAACCTCTTCTTTTACAAATGAAAAAAAAAGCAGGGTCTGAGAAGGGTTGGTCAAATAACTAAAGTCACAGAGATAGTAAGTGACTGAGGCAAGATGGGTTCTTTGATTTTCTAGACAGTACTTTTCACACTGTATCTTGGGAATTCTGTGTGTCAGCTTGGGAAGAGAAATTGTTTAAATTTTTTTTTCTTTATATTCCCAATGCTTAGAGATAATAGGTGCTTCTTAAATACTTGTTAATCTCTTGATCTTTGCAATGATCATGTCAAACTCAATTGTACAAGGTAGTAGTTTTTCATTTTACAGAAAAGGAAACTGAGCCTTAGAAGTTGTGACTTATTTAAGGCTTTTCTGTTAGTGTCATCAGGAGGACAAAGTCTAGGATCTCCTAACCCAAAGTCTAATGTTTTTTTCCATTTCCCATGCTAATAATAGAATTAAAAACAGGATGCCCAATGAATTTGACCACAATTCTTTTTTATGTAAGTAGTCAGGTCAAAAGTTTACTCTTAATGCCAAACTCTAGTCTTGTCTTTGAGAATATTTAAAAAAAATAATAGCTTTTGATTTTCAAAATATATGCAAAGATAATTTCAACATTCACCCTTGCAAAATCTTGTGCTCCAAACTTTTCTCCCTCCCTTTTCCCCATCTCCTTCTCTAGACAGCAAGTAATCCAATATATATTAAGCATGTGTCATTCTTCTATATATATTTGCACATTTATCATGCTACTCAAGAAAAAAAAAACAGATCAAAAAGGAAAAATAATAAGAGAAAAAACAAGCAAACAACAAAAAAGTGAAAATACTATCTAGATGCAGATGGCTTGCTCCATCACAAGTGTTTTGAAATTGGCCTGAATCGCCTCATTGCTGAAAAGAACCATATCCATCAGAGATGATCATTCATGTAATCTTCTTGTTGCTGTGTATAATGTTCTCTTGGTTCTACTTACTTCATGTAGCATTAGTTCATGTAAGTCTTTCCAGGTTTTTCTAAAATCATCCTGCTGATCATTTCTTATAGAACAATAATATTCCATAATATTCATATACCATAACTTATTCAGCCATTCTCCAACTGATGGGCATCCACTCAATTTCTAGTTCTTTGCCACTACAAAAAGGACTATTTACAAACATTTTTGCGTATGTGGGTTCTTTTCTCTCTTTTAATGATCTTTGAGAATATTTTTAACATCAAGAGGTGTTTCAAGGCCCTGGCTGTATATAATATTCATTCTTATAAAAACAAGTTTTCTTATATTATATATATATACTTATAAAACATATAAAATATGTTTTCTATAAAATAAAAGACAGAAAATATTTGGTCTTTGTGCCCCCCGAAGTCCAAAATATGACCAACAGTTTATTTTATTTATAATTTTTTTGACAGTATATATGCATGAGTAATATTTTTTATAACATTATCCCTTGTATTCATTTTTCCAAATTATCCCCCCCTTCCCTCCATTCCCTCCCCCCGATGACAGGCAATCCCATACATTTTACATGTGTTACAATATAACCTAGATACAATATATGTGTGTAAATACCATTTTCTTGTTGCACATTAAGTATTAGATTCTGAAGGTATAAGTAACCTGGGTAGATAGACAGTAGTGCTAACAATTTACATTCACTTCCCAGTGTTCCTTCTCTGGGTATAGTTGTTTCTGTCCATCATTGATCAACTGGAAGTGAGTTGGCTCTTCTTTATGTTGAAGATTTCCACTTCCATCAGAATACATCTTCATACAGCATTGTTGTTGAAATATACAATGATCTTCTGGTTCTATTCGTTTCACTCAGCATCAGTTGATGCAAGTCTCTCCAAGCCTCTCTGTATTCCTCCTGTTGGTCATTTCTTACAGAACAATAATATTCCATAACCTTCATATACCATAATTTACCCAACCATTCTCCAATTGATGGACATCCATTCAAATTCCAGTTTCTAGCTACAACAAAAAGAGCTGCCACAAACATTTTGGCACATACAGGTCCCTTTCTGCTCTTTAGTATTTCTTTGGGATATAATCCCAATAACAGCAATGCTGGGTCAAAGGGTATGTACAGTTTGATAACTTTTTGGGCATAGTTCCAAATTGCTCTCCAGAATGGTTGGATTATGACCAATAGTTTAAAGTCTTAGGGATATGGTATTTAAATATTTAAGGCAAATAAAAAAAATATTACAGCCATCCAACATTAGAATTGATTGCCCTATGAGATGCAAAGTGCTTTGTTACTACAAGGATTCAGATAGAAGGCAGAAGCTAGAGAAGGAATAGTAGAATCTCAGAATTGAAAAAGAACTATAAAGAACATTAGTCTGTTTTCCATAGAAGTAAGTCTATATTATCATGTTTGTTTGGAGGACTCTAGTTTTTTTCCCCCATCTTCCTATCTATATTCTACTCATCTGTTAAAACTCAACTCAATGCTGGTTTTTTTTATCTCTTTATACTACTTCTCAGTTAACTCAGCACTCGAATGAAGGAGATTGAATTTGTTGAGATGAGTCTCTTCCCATTCTAGATGTATGATCCTATTATGCTGTGTTCTCTGGGAGGGGATGTGACATAATTCTTTTATAATATTCACAATAGAGCACACAGTACACTCAAATACTCAGTAAGTTATAAAAATCATAATTTTTCATGTTTTTTTCTGGTTACACATGTACATTTGTTTTATAAAAATTTTTTTCTTATGAATCATGTTGGGAAAGAAAAATCAGAACAAAAAGAAAAAAAACAGAGAAAAAAAGCAGAAGAAAAAATGTGAACATAGTATGTGTTGATTTATATTCAATTTCCACAGATCTCTCTCTGGATGTAGATGGTGTTTTCCATTCATAGTTTATTGGGATTGTCTTGGATCACTGAACTGCTGAGAAGAACCAAGTCTTTTACAGTTGATCATTGTACAATCTTGCTATTCTGCTTATCTTGCTCAATATCAGTTCATGCAAATCTTTCCAGACCTCTCTAAAATCAGCTTGTTTGTCATTTTTTATAGAACAATAATATTCTCTTACTTTCATATGCCATAACTTATTCAGCCATTCCCCATCTACTCATTTTTCAGTTCTTTGCTCCCACAAGAAGAGCTTCTACAAACAATTTTGCACATGTGGGTTTTTTCCCTCTTTTATGATTTCTTTCCCAAGGTATTTTAATCAAATATGCATGGTTTTCTTGGGAGTAGAGCAGTTTCCTCACAGCACTACTATGATGTGTCACACAAACATACTTTGTTTTTGACAACACCACCTGCAGAGATGTACTGTACTGTGCGAGAGTTATTGAAAGCGGTACTATTCATCTGGTTCATTTCACCTCCAACACCATATGTCAGTAGCTTTACAAATGCATAATGTTCTTGATGGGTGAGTAAAGGGACCTGACATGCATATGAAAGCTAATCAATGGTGACTGCCATCCTCAGTCAACTAGATCTTGAGCCCTGGTGAAACTGCATATCATGGAATTAAGGCATTAGAAAACTTTCTTAACCAAATTGTTTTCTACCTTTATTCAAAAGTGGCCTTTTTTAAGTCAAGAAGGAATTGTTGTTAATTGGACCTTAATAAAATATTCTTTGCTGTCTTCACATAAATCCTTTTGTAAAGGATAGCTCATTAGTTGGTTAGTTATGGCCTATCTGTAGGGTGAAAGCACCAATAATAAAGAAAGTCATGACTCATGCAGGATTTCTGGATGGATTCTCTTTAAATAATCTGTATTTATTTGTCACTGTAAATTGCCTGGCTAGAGGCTGGAGTTTTGCCTTGTGTGAGCCTGTAAAAAATCCATAGCTTTAAAAATTCAATTTATGTGTTTAGATCTTTGGAGTACCAAGACTTTGGTTTGAATCCCAACTTCAATAGTTATTAATTGTATGGACTTGAACAAGTTACTTAGCCTCTTTGAGGTGTATATTCATTACTAAGAAAAACAAAAAAAGGATACAAATAAATAAATAATTATCCTTATCTACCTCATAAGGGCACTGATAAAGGAAAAATCATAATGGGTTTAAAAGGCTCTGTAAAAGTGAGTTACCATTGGGAGTCCTGCCATCTTCCTTGTCCTGGTAAACCTCATGGATCTACAGGCATTCTATATCCTTATCTCTGAGGAGAGGAACATATATATATATATATATATATATGTATATATATATATATATATTTTATTTTTTATTTTTTAACTTTAAGTAAGTCACTTCCTTTGTTGGGTTGTTGCTGTTGTCTAGTCCTTTCAGTCCTGACTCTTTGGACTCCATGTGAATTTTTGGCGGATAGGGGAATGCTTTACAGTTCCTTTTTCAGCTCATTTTACAGATGAGGAGCTGAGGCAATAGGATTTAATGACTTGTCCAGGATCACACAGCTAGGAAGTATTAAGTGTCTGAGTCCAGATTGGAATTCAGGTCCTCCTGACTTCAGGGCCAGTGCTCTATCCATCTAGCTGCCCCAAGATCAGTCTTTCCAAGTCAAAGCCAGGCACTCTTGACTGCATTACCTAGTTGCTAGTATTCTCTTGCTCATCCATAAAAAATGAGCTTGTACCAGATAGTCTCTATGGTCACTCTGATAGCATCTAAAGTCACTTCTGGAGTGTAAGGTATGTTCAGAGAAGACTAGTATCTCTGGTGTGAGGGCTCCCTTTTCAGAACTGTTTTCCACCGTTTGTGTCTATCTGATCCATCCAAGCAAGTCTCACCTGTGGCTCCAAGAAGCATGTGCAGTGCTCTGGTAAACCATATTGGCAAGAGCTAAACCAGCATGGGAGTAATGAGGGATCTCAAACCCTTTAGTGAGTTGGAGGCAGGGGTCTACCCCAAACTTGTAAAGATTTTCTCTGGTGGACGGAGTGACTGAGAACAATTTGTTCTGATGGCCATGAAGATGACTAAAGTAAGTGCTAGAGAGAGCTTAAAGACTGGTCACACATTCAAGATGCAAAGTCATCTATTGCATCCTAGGTTATTATCATCTTCTTGACTCTGTCCTGACACTGGACTGTTGTCCCTGGAAATGATGACTTTGTGCAATTCTTCCTCATTTAAATCTGATTTATGCACAGTTCAAAAAAAAAGTCACCCATGCGATTTTACCATTTTTGCTGATCTCAAAGTTCCGTGGTGACAGGTAAGTGATGAAGCAGCAGGTGTGGATACACTGAGAGCTGTAGTCACAACCCTGCACACAGGTGGCCCAGACCATAGAATTATTTTCTCACTAGGAGCAGCAGAAGAATTCAACAGCATTCTGGATGTGTGGGCAGCCTTTTAAAGACCGGACCACTCACTTCCTGGTTTGAAAAAGAGTCTAGAAAAGGTCCAATTTGTCTGCTTTCCCTTACCCTAACCAACTTGCTGTGGCAGACAGGGGTCCTATCTGTGGCTGAAACACATATAAAAATTCTGCAGAGACAACTCCACTCACCATTGGTACATGGAATGGGCACGTATTTATGACCAAATATCCAGTAGAGCAGCTTATTGTGAAAGAACTCAGCAGACATCACATCTAAATAGTAGCTGTGTGTGAGAATAGGCTGGCAATGAAAGCAAACTTAACTGAAGTTAGACCTAGTCTTGTTTTTTTTTTCTGGAATGGCCATAGTGAATGGCAGTGCTATGAAGCTGGAACAAGCTTGGCAGTCAATATTATCAATATCAATTGTCAAAATGCTTGTATTCCTACCAAAAAGAGTGTATGACAGGTACATGACAATGAGATTGCCTCCATCATCATCATCATCATCATCATCATCATCATCATCATCATCAGTATCTATGTTTCCACCATGATGAAGTCAAGAAAAAAATTTATGAAGACCTGGTGAATCTCATTATCAGTGTGCCAAAAGAGGTCAAGCTTATAATTCTGGGTGATTTTAATGCTAGAGTAGGTTTAGATGAGCAAACATGGAAGGGAGTCCTTGGCAAGAATAGAATTGGTGACAACAATAACAGCAGCATTTTTTTTTACTTAAGACTTGCAGATCTCATTACTTTCTTATCACCAACTCTGCCTTCCATTTACCTAAATACAATAAAACTGTGACATTTAGTAGACAAAGTCATTATAAGGAAAAGAGACAGAATATGAGAGATATGAAGGCAATATGTGGTACAGAGCTGGATTAATCATAGACTTATTTAAATGCTAAACATTTGCATGGAACCAACGTGATATCCCAAGGCAAGAAGACTGCCAGAAGAGTTAAAATTAAAACAATGAAGTGTTTCCCTGAAGATGAACAGATTGTTGCTAACTTGGAAGAAAAGCTAAGCCAATACACTGTTGACAACAGTGGAGCAAGAAAGAAGTGGGCAGCTTTCAGAGACTTGGTGTATATCAATACATTTATTAATCCAGGTTAGAACATTCTCCAACCTCAATACTGGTTTGACAAAAATGAGGGGAAAATTTAGAAGTTGCTAAATGAAAAATTAAAACTCCACAGGGTTCACCAACAGGTTATTCTATCCATCTCTAAGAAGGCAGCATTTATTATATCCAAAATGAAGTACAAATGAAACTTAGAGAGATGTAAAAAATGGTTCAGCAAGAAGATGAAATTCAGTTTTATGCTGATTGTAACAATCCAAAGAATGTTTATGATGCTCTGAAGGCTCTTTATGTGTCAAACACATGTAGTGCATCTCAACTACTATTGATAGAGCCGCGTTGATTACTGATAAGGATGTGATCCTGAAGAGGTAAGATGAACACTTTCGTAGTTTTCTAAATAGACCATCATCAAGCAGTGCTGAATCCATTAACTATTTACTTCAGATTGAAGTCAGTCTCTCTCTAGCCAAATTTCCATCTGAAGAAGAGGTTTTGAGGGCCATTGTGAGCCTCTCCTATTCTATCCCAGCTGAGATTTACATGTGGGGGATCCATTGCTCAACAAAAGATGATTGAAATTTCTCAAGTTATATGACAAGAGGAAGTTATCCCTCAGTAGTTCAAGGATGCTTGAGTTGTCCATCTCTATAAAAATAAAGGAAATAGATTGTCCTATGATAATCTGGTAAGAATCTTGCCAGAATTCTCCTTAATAGATTGATCCTTCATCTGGAAGATGGCCTTGTAGGTGAGAACTAGTGTGGCTTCAGAAAGAGCCAAGCAATGGTTGGTGTTTGCTATTCAACAGTTCCAGGAAGGAATACTAGGAGCAGAGCAGAGGTGTGTACACAGCAGTCATCAATCTGATCAGGGCTTTTGATACTATCAGTAATGAGGGCTTATGGAAAATTATGCCAAAATCTGGTTACCTAGAGAAATAAATCAAAATTGTACATCAATTTCATGACAGCCTATTTGCCTGGATTTTGGATGATGGATGATGCTCTCACAGTTTCCCAGTCACCAATGGAGTGAAGCAAGGTCGTATACTTCACTTTTAAGTATGATATTTTCAGCAATGTTGTCAGATGGGAAGAAAGAACATCAAGATTGGCTGTGCACTGATAGAACTTGAAAAGGCTACAAGCCAAGATAAGTAGAGGAAAATTTGATGTATGATTTAATTTTTTTCTTGCAGATGATTATGCATTCGAAGTAGACTTTGAAGCTAAAATACAGCAAAGTTTGGATCAATTCTCTGCAAATTTTGTGAATTTTGGCTTAATAATAAACACCAAAGAAACACAGGTGGCTCTACTAGCCAGTAGCACATCATTCATATGTAGAACCATCAATTATAGAAAATGAAGAACTTTTGGATGCTACGGCTAAGTTCACTTATTTTGACAACATACTTTCTAGGGATGAACACAGTGATAATGAGGTTGATGTATTCATTTCTGGGGTTGGCTCGATGTTTAGGAGGCTCAGAAGGAAAATATGGAAGAAAAGAATGATTAGACTGCCTATGGAACTAAGGTTACAGAGCTGTTCTGCTGACCTCATTGCTTTATGTCTGGGAAACCATTCCATTTGAATTATCTTAGGAAGATTTTGAAGATCACCTGACAGGGTAAGGTACTGGATACTGAGGGCCTTTATTGAACTAAACTGCCAAGCATTCCAACTATGTTTCAGCAAATACAACCCCAGTGGACTGGCCATGTTGTTTGGATGCCAAATGTACATTTGCCTAAAATACTATTTTACTGGGAACTCACACAAGGCAAGTGCTCATATGGTAGTCTGAATAAGTGATACAATTACACTGTCAAGATCTCTCTGAAGTACTTTGGAAATGATCATGTGTTATGGGAGACAATGGCAAAGAACCACTCAGCATAGTGTGCGTGCATAAAGAAGACACTGTGCTTCATGATCAAAGCAGAATTACAAAATATGATATATTCAGATTTCTAAAATCCACCCCAAATATTCACATGGAATGTTTGTGTCTGATCTGTGGTAAAGCCTTCTGAGCTCATATTGGTCTGATAAGGCACAGTGAGACGCGCTCTCATGATGCTAATGCTATGATATTATTTTGGTCCTCTTCGAGAAGAAAGGGAAACATTTATCCAAGGTCACTCCTAACTTTTTAAGTCTCTGATCCTCAAGATCTTAATGAAGATAGGGAAAAGAGGGATTTGACATGTATAGAGATGCATATGAGTGGAAAAGGAGCACATCATATTTAGAATCAAAAGGTCCAGGCATAAAAAATGGAAGAAAAGACAGATTTAAAAAATGGACACAAAATCAGGAGAATTGTTGTTGGAAGATATAGTTCTGCTTGAAGTGAAACCTGTCAAATATAGCCTATACAAAAAAAATTGTATCTGGAGCAGAGAAGTAGCATGACATAGGAGAGAGTTCTGTCTCAGAAATTCTGAACTTAGCAATACTAGCTCTGTTATTTTGCCAAAATAATTTAATCTCTGAGTTACTTAGGAAAACTCTAAGATCATAAATTGCAAAGAATATGATTAGGGGCATTAATACAAGGAGTACTTTGCCAGAAACTTCCTATGTCAATGGAATCAAAGATGTGCTAAAAACAAATAAACACACACATATTTGAAAAGTCATCATGGATGACAGGGAGGGTATAATGGAAAGTTAGCTCTGAAGACAGGAAGATCTGATTTGAAGTCCTACCTCTGGCACATACTGGCAATCTGACTTTGCACAAGCCATTTAAACTCAAGTTGCAGAGACATCTTCCCATCTGCATCTGATGAACTCATCCCCATCTTCCATATTCCAAGTATTCCTTGTCCTTTATTCCCATACCCAAAGTGATTGCTCCCATCCTGGAAATTCCTATGGCAAGTTTTTTTATCTTGCTAATATTTATCACCTCCTATGTTACATTATAGAAAAGGAACTGGCAAACTCTAATGCCTTTGCCAAGAAAACCCCAAATGGAGTCATGAAGAGTCGGACATGACTGAAATAATTGAATAATAATAAATGCTGAGTTAAAAAATTAACTTGCACTTGATTTTTCAAAGGTGGAAGCTATTTAAGGACAGGGATTGGCCATCTTTACTCCGGATCTAATACAATATCTTGTAAAATTGTAGCTTAGTGATATTTTATTGAATGATTGAATGTATGTACATTTTCATATGAATCAGTCAGGTACGTTTTGTTTCAATGAGGATTATTTGAAAGAAGTATGTGCGTGAGAAAACTTTCATGACAAGGACAAAGGAAGGTCTTAATCTAAAATGTCAAACTCATTGCCCTAGCCTCCTGGCCTGCAAAACTCCAGAGTGCTACCACTCACGTTAAAATGTAATGTTTAGCAAAATAAGTGAAAATACAATAGAACATAGATTAAATGTTAATTTGTGGGTTTCTTTGTCAATATGTGGCCTGCAGAAATCCAATGCTATTTGACTTTGATAATACTGATTTTATTCATATATTTTCCACCCAAGAAATCGATCAGTGAACTTTGTTCTTATAACTAATTCATCCCTAATAATAATGATGGAGCTGATTTTACAAACATTTATGAACAAGAACAATAGCAACAGCTAAATTTTATACCTACTTTCTCTTAGCCATGAGGACAACCCTCTGAGGTAGATGCTTTTGTTATCTTTACTTGATAAAAGAAGAAACTGAGACTTAATGAACTTACATGACTTGTTTAGAATAGTGACTGAGTATAATTCAGTTGAGATCTGAATTTGACTCCAAATGTGCTTGACCTTGGGAAGGGTGGGGAGAATAGAAAGATGACATTTGGCTTCATATAACTCATGGTTTAGAAGGAAGATAAAACCTAAACACAAATAACTCTAATATGTTATGTTAATTATAAGTATCAAAAAGAAGAATAAAACAAAACCCTCACTGAGAAGTTGTTATTTATAGGGAAATCTGAAAAAGCTTTATGGAGGCCATTGTATTTGACCATACTGGTCATGCAGCTTAGGTCTTTCTGCTGACTTTGTTAAGTAGGAATTAAGGCAAGGACCATGTATGTGTTTGCCACCTGGTCAATGTATCATTTTACTCTCTAAGTCAAATAAAATCCTAGTTTAGTTTGGAAGCTCCCAAGGTACCCAGAAAAAAATCGGTATTGTTGCCTCATTCGTCAGCCTGATGGTTTTAATTGTGGTATCAGAAGTTCAATTTGCCATGCCTGGATAACAGTCCAATTCCAAGAATGAATCTGTGTAAAATGATCAATGAGGGAAAACAATGAAAAAGATCCTTCTAATGAACCCTAAATCTTGTCATATCAGAACAATAGAAAAGTACCAAACCTCTTGGGGCTTCCTTATATTGTGTTGTTGACTTCTTTTTGTTGACTTTCTATTACATTTTGTGTCAGGGTCCATTGAGAACTGAGCTCTCCATCTCTCAAATGATTTCTTGCCCATCATACTTAAGAGTAAGGTCATTAATATTTCTAAGCATTTGTTGGCTGATTTTAAACAAAGGCTGCAACAGGAATCGGAGTTTATATTCTGTATACAGAGTAGATTAAGATTTGAAATAGGCCATTTCTTTGTTTCTTAGAAATAATACTGGATCAGATGGACGAAAATATATTCATTTTATATTCCTTTTCCGGATTTTGGAGATGTCTGACTTTTCATGACCCCCATGAAGTTTTCTTGGTAAAGAACTGGAGTGGTTTGACAATTCTTTCTGCAGGTTATTTTATAGTTGAGGAAGCTGAGGGAATCAGGGTTAAGTGACTTTTCTGAATGACATGAAGCTGGATTTGAATTTAGGTCTTATTGACTTCTATCCACTATACCACCTAGCTGTCCCCTCTTCAATATAGGGAGTGCTTAATAAGAGTTAGCAATACATATCTTAAACTTAAACACACACACACAGCTGTCTGAGCCATTGAGAGGATAAGTGAATTGTCTAGGAATCATACTCACAATATGTTCTCAAAACAGGACTTGGACAACTTGCTAATCTTTATACTAAGCTGTCTATTAAGGCTACCACCACCATCAATACCACACTACTACTAGTATCACTACAACAACTATTACTACTACTACTTCTGAAACAGTAACAACTGCTACTACTAATACTACTACTCAGCTATTCTACTACTATTACATTAGAATAAAAAAGAAAACTTTGTCTGCAGAATTCTTTTCCCACAAAATTTTATAAAGCAAGTAGTACAAGTATTATTTTCATTTAATAGAGAAGGAAAATGAAAAGAATTTTGGTGTTTGAGGCACTTAGACAAGCAGTAAAAAGCATGCTTTAAGTCAAATTTTAAAACAAATTCATTGAGTTGAATGCTATTCGACACAAAGTAAGAAGACTAAAGCTTTGAAAAATTGTTTAAATCTGATTAAGATAGTAATTCTCTGGAATTCTGTCATCTTTGACAAAATTGATATCTCCTAAGATATTCATTCTCTTGTCATTAGGAGATGACTTGATTCAACTCCCACTTCTGACACATAGTATCAATGTGATTTTGGGCAAGACACCTTTCCTTATCTGCAAAACAAGAGATTGAACTAGAGGCCTTCTCAAGTTCATTCCAACTCTAGAACAATGATCCCTTATCTCTAAATTTGCCAATCAGCAAAAATTTCTGTTTCATTTTCTCATCTTTGCTCATCTGCTCTGTGGAGACTTCAGAAATAGATCCAACTTAACTGTCATTGATATAACTTCTCTCTTCCCAATTTAGACCTTATTTCCTCTATCACAAGGAATATTATTTTTCCTTACAATTGGAGGCAGAGCTTCTTCCCATACTGACAGACCCCTCCCTGCTTTGTTTTTTTTTTAATTTTATAATTATAATATTTTTTTTGACAGTACATATGCATGGATATTTTTTTAACAGCATTATCCCTTGTACTCACTTCTTTTCCGAATTTTCCCCTCCCTCCCTCTACCCCCTCTCCTAGATGACAGGCAATCCCATACAAGTTAAATGTGTTACAGTATATCCTAGATACTATATGTGTGTAAAACCGAATTTCTTGTTGCACGGTAAGAATTGGATTCCGAAGGTATAAGTAACCTGGGTAGAAAGACAATAGTGCAAACAGTTTATATTCAATTCCCAGTGTTCCTTCTCTGGGTATAGTTATTTCTGTCCATCATTGATCAGCTGGAAGTGAATTAGATCTTCTCTATGTTGAAGATATCCACTTCCATCAGAATACATCCTCATACAGTATTGAAGTGTACAGCGATCTTCTGGTTCTGTTCGTTTCACTCAGCATCAGTTGATGTAAGTCTCTCCAGGCCTCTCTGTATTCCTCCTGTTGGTCATTTCTTACAGAGCAATAATATTCCATAACCTTCATATACCATAATTTACCCAACCATTCTCTAATCAATGGACATCCATTCATTTTCTAGTTTCTAGCCACTATGAAAAGGGCTGCCACAAACATTTTGGCACATACAGGTCCCTTTCCGTTTTTTAGTATTTCCTTGGTATATAAGCCCAGTAGTAGCACTGCTGGGTCAAAGGGAATGCACAGTTTGATAACTTTTTGAGTATAGTTCCAGATTGCTCTCCAGAATGACCCCTCTCTACTTTGAAGGAGGCTCTTGAGAATATGGACCTGTGGAATCCATTCCCTCAGACCTATTAAAAACAAAACAAAACAAAACAAAACAAAAAACTAACCAAGTGACAAAGACTCCAAAAGCCAAAAGACTTGGATTTAGCTAACACTGCCAACACTTTTTTTTTGCACGTTTTGAGCACGTTGAGAATATAACCAGAGATGCTGAAAGACTTTAAATGTGATCATGATGTTCCTTTCAAATATGTTTGCTATGTATAGTCCTGGGGATGGGGATAATATGAACTTTGTCATCTTTGGTCACAAAGAGAAGACCACCCAATGGTCCTTTCTCACAGATAGCAGCATCTTTTTAAATGAAATATAGAAATTTTTCCAGGAACTTGAGATTTTAATCCCTTCTTCCCTCCAAATGAGATTCACAGTTAGTAGATTTTATTTTTCTTGGTCTCATCGGAAAGAGAATTAGAGAGAACATCATAACTCCTATATCAAAATCTTTATTCGGCATGAAATACCCTTTTTCTGGTGGAACCATTTTTAAAGAGACCAATTTGGGATAAATTTGCTTAGTTGGATATCATTATCAAGTCTCATTAGTAGTCATGATTAGACCTGATTGGAAATATCTATCTATATTATCATCTATCTATCTGAAATATATGTATATATATATATATATATATATATATATATATATATATATGTGTGTGTGTGTGTGTGTGTGTGTGTATCTCTATGTACATATATATATACACACACACACATATATGAATCCTAGTTCTGATTATGAGTAGCTTTCTGTCAGTATCTTGAGAATTCTTCCAGATAAATATCCTAAAGATAATTGTGCAGTGGATGGGATTTGGTATAGACCAAAAGATAGTACATTTTTCCTGCTGTTATAACCTACTCATAAAATTCTCCCCTTGTAAGAGTGAACAATACAGACTGATCTGCCTGCCATGGCTAGGAAGAGATCAGTAAGGTTACCTAACTTCCCAGCTCATCTTTCATCTGCAGAGAGGTCCTGCCTCAGTCATTTGTGGCTCCTTAATTTTAGGTTCTTAATATTGAATTGCCAGGGTCTTAGTTAATATGAATCTTAGTCTTATTGAACTTGAAAGAATCTTTGGAAAAAATATATTTCCCAAATGACACACACATGTACCTATACCTGGATTTGTATACATTACTTGGAAATTATGTATGTGTATAAACATATTTGATGGAAATGACATCCATATCTCTTAAAATTTTTGTTAAAATATGATGGAAATTATTTGTATATACAATGGAAATTATATATATATATGTATATATATATATATATATATATATATATATATAAACACACACACACACATATATATGTATGTATATATATACACAACTTGGAAAATACACTTTTCCAAAGAATCTTTCAAGTTCAACAAAACTTGAGACTCATATTAACTAGTGATATATAGAGATATGATATAGTGATATATATCATTATATATGTGTAGTATATATAACATATGTGTGTATTTATATATACACATAATAACATATATATATACACACATATGTATTTATATAAATATCCCTTGGAAATTATGTGTGTGTATATGATAGAAAGGATATCTGTACATATATGATGGAAATTATATATACATATATATGAATATTTAAAACTTGGAAAATATATTTTTCACAAAAATCTTTCAAGTTCAATAAGAATTATATATTAACTAGTGTTATATAGAGATAGAGCATAAACTAGTAATATAGATATATGCATACATATTTGTATCATATCACATATAACTAGTGTAAATAGAATATTCAGAAAACTTTGTCCTATATTTGTGGCAGTTTTATAAAAGGAATAATAGGTTAGAAATTGTCAGATACCATCTTGTCTAACTCTTAGCTGATCAAGAATTTCCTCCAGCATACTTGACAGATAGTCACCTAATTTTTATTTAAATATTTCCAAGAGAAAGAAATCACCACTGCACAAAGCAGATTGTTCAACTTTAGTTTATCTCTAATTGTTAGGAATTTTTTCCCCTTAAATCAAGCATAAATCTCCATATATAGATGCATTTTATATTGTTTTTCTCCTCCACAGAATGAATCTAACTTCTACCCTGTACAGGAAGTCTTCGGCTCTTTTGATCCTCTGAATCTTCTATTCTCTTTTCTCTAAGTGATGTAGATATGACATGTTCATCACTTTTTTGATTATCATCTTCTGAATGGCCGCAGTTTATCTGACATAGAGAGGGTGTGCTGTAATGGGGGCAACTAGGGAGTGCAGTGAGTAGAAGGGTGTGCCTGAAGTTAGGAAATTCTGAGCTAAATCTGGATTTAGACACTAACTGCATGATTTGAGTCAAATAATTTAAATTTTGTTTGACTCAATTTTCTCATTTGTAAAATGGGAATAATAATAGCATCTACTTTGCAAGGTTGTTACAAAGATCAAATGAGATAATACATATAAAAGTATTTAGCACAATTCCTGGTACATAGTAGGATTATCTAATTGGTAGCTATTCTCCTCCCCCTTCCCATTCTCCTCCTCCTCTTGTTCCTCCCCCTCCTCCTCCCCTTTCTCTTTTCCCTCTTCTTCAACCTCTAACTCTTTTTTCTCATCCTCATCTTCTCCCTCCCCTCCTTCCCTTTTGTCCTCCTCCTCTTCTTCTTCTTCCCCCTCTGCTACCCCTATCCTCCTCCCTTTCCTTCTTTTCCCTTTTCTCCTCCTCCTCCTCCTCCTCCTCCTCCTCCTCTTCTTCTTCTTCTTTCTTCTTTCTTCTTTCTTCTTTCTTCTTTCTTCTTCCTCCTCTTCTTCCTCCTCCTCCTCTGACACATAATAGCTATTTACTGGGCAATCTCTCTGGGCCTCAGTTTTCTTATCTGTATAATGGAAATAGTAATGACTCTACTTCTAGAGCCCTTGTGAGGATCACATAAGATAATTCATATAAATTGCTTTGTGGATTTTAAATCTAGCACAAATATAGGTTATATGGAATCCAGCAGTGAACTTAGTATTCCAGATATGTTCAAACATTCTTCTCTGTTATTTTAGATATTATACTTCTTTTCCTGAAGTTTAGAACAAAAGTCGTATTTTTGACTGCTTTATCACGTTGTCATTTTGCATTCAACTTGCATTTTACTAAAACCTCTAGTTCTTTTTAAAAAGGAGCTATTGTTTTGTTATACTTTCTATACTTTGGAATGATTACTTTAATTTTTTAACGAAGATAAATCCATTTTCTCTCCTTTCTCTTTTTCCACACTGAAAAACAAAAATAGGAACAAGGTTCTTGTAACAATATACACAGTCAATAAAAATGTACTGGCATTGGCTCTGTTCCAAATTACATATTTCATTCTGTACCCCAACTTTATTACCTCTTTGTCAGGAGGTAGGAAACATGTTTCCTCATAGGTCCTCCAGGATTATATTTACTTATTGCATTGATCAGATTGCTTATGACTTTCAGCATGGTTTGTCTTTATAACATTGTAATCTCTAAATCAATTCACTTTTCATCAGTTTAAATAGCTCTTCAAGGTTTCTCAGAAATTGCTTCTTTCATTATTGGCATTTTATTACATTCATATATCATAATTTATTTCTTCATTATTGATAGATGGACCCTACCTTAGTTTCCCTTTGTTTGTTACTACCAAAATGACTGTAAAATTATTTATGTATCCATGAGCTTCCCCCCCCTCCTTTCTTTGATCTTTTTTGTGTTCTTTATATGTCTATAATTTCTAGTACTATGTGAAGTAATGATGATAATAATGGACATTCTTAATTTGCCTGTAACCATATAGGAAGGAGTTCTAACTTTTCTCCATTGCATGTAATGTATATTCTTAGTTTAAAAGAGATATTATTAATTATATCTAGAAAGATTATCTTATTACCATGCTTTCTGGTACTTTTTTTTTTTAACAGAAACAGAAATTGCAGAGTATTAAAAGATTTTTTTAGCATGAGATAAATAAAAAGAAGAAAGGTTATTTAAATAATCCAATGTTAAAAAAAAAAGATCCATAAATAACCTCTGAAAAGGAACCTCCATGACCAGAAGGATTTCTAAGTGAATTATATCAAACATTCAAAGAAAAATTAATCCAGTGTTGCAAAAATGGTTTGCAAGCTTAGGAAAAGAAGGAATCACTATATATCCTTAGGGAATCACTATATCTCCTTTCTTTTATCTGTTTGATTAGAATATATTTGAGCAGAAGAGTTTCCAATTTCTTTTATTTCCCTATCAATTATATTTTTTCAATTTTGATTTGAAAATTTTTAATTTTCTTTATAAAATCAGGTTATATATATACATATGTATATATATATATATTACTATTTATTATTTAGGTTAATTTAAAAACAGATCCTAGCAAATTAATTTTTTTGTTTTTAATTATAGCAATCTTTAATTTTTAAAATTCCCTTTTTGTTGATTTATTGCTTTTACAATTTTATTAATGTTAAAATTCATTTATTATTTATATAACTAGTTCATTACTTCTTTTGATATTTTATTTTAAATTATTTTTATTTCATTAAACATTTCCCAATTACATGCAGAAATTTTTTTAAACAATAACTCTTGAAATTTGAAATTTGAAATTTTCTCCTTCCCTACCACTCCACACCTCCTTGAGGAGGTAATCAATTTGATATCGACAGCACATATGAAGCAATCATAAATATGTTTTCATATTAGCTATGTTGTAAAAGAAAACACAAACAAAATGAAATAATAAAATTGAGGAAAATTCAAAAAGTGTAGGCTTCAATCTCTATTGAGAGTTTGTTAATACTGTCATTGGAAGTAAAAAACATTTTTTATCATGAGAATTATGTTGGGTCATTGTCTTGAGCAGTGTAGCTAAGTCACAGATGATCATCCTTACAATACTGCTGTTATGTGCATGGTTCTCCTGCTAAGTTCACTTTTTTTTTCCATTTAAGTCTTTCCAGGAAGGGAGCCATCCTGTTGATCATTTTTTAATAGCACAACACTATTGCTTCACAATCATATGCTACAACTTGTTCAGTCATTCCCTAATTGGTGGACATCCTCTAAATTTCTGAAACTTTTCACCAAAAAAAGAGCCGCTATATTTGTATATAAATAAGTCTTTTTTCCTTTTCTTTGATTTCATTGGGATAAAGATCTAGTGGTAGTTTTGCTAATTCCATTATGGTCCTTTGGGCCTCATTCCAAAAATGTTCTCCAGAATGGTTAGACCATTTTCTCACATCCCACCATCATTTGTCATTTTTCTTTTTTGTCACCTTAACTAATCCAATAGGTTTACGGTAAAATCTCAGAGTTGTTTTGATTTGCATCTAATGGATAGTAATTGAGATGATTTTTATGTGATTATTAATAACTTTGATTTTTTTCTTATGAAAATTGCAGGCCTTTGAAATCCTTGACAGAATGGAAAAGTCTACAATTAATTTTTCTTGTTTTTTTTTAATGGGTGCATTTCAAAGCTTTATTACCTGTTTGTCAGGGATTGTGACTCTTTTGGGTCCTGACAACTTTATTCTCCCACAGTCTTCTCTCTTCCTATTGCTTTTGAGTGTCTGGAACATTTCATAATTCTGTGAACAGTTCATTTTTAGCAACACATCCATTTTTCATCTTCTTTTAAAAAATCTTTGCCAATCTGATGGGTGTGAAGTGGAAATGAGCATTACTCTGATTTCCATTTCTTTAATATTTAGTGATTTGGAACATATTTTCCTATGGCTATTTTTAACTTGGGTTTTCTCTTCTGAAAACTACTTATTTTTATCTCTTTACAATTTTTCCGTTGACATATTCTTTTAAGTTTAAGTGGAATGGGATCTAGACTGCTGAATCTGGAATCAGGATGGCATGAGTTCATATCTTGCTTCAGACACTTACTATGTCTGGGACCATACCTTCCACTTACAGCAATGGAGAAATTTTGAATATTGTGGAAAATTCATTCATCTTGGCAGTATACTTCCCAGGGACGTCTGCATAGATGATGAGGTTGAAGCCCATTGCCAGAGCAAGTTCAGTGTTTGGAAGGCACCAAATAAAAATGTGGGAGATGAGAGGTATTGGAATGATTACTAAACTGAAGCTCTGCAAAGGTGTTGTGCTAACCTCATTATCCTGTGAAACCTGGACAGTGTCCCAGCGACGTGCCAGGAAACAATCACTTCCATTTGAATTGTCTGAAGATCACGTGGCAGGAGAAGGTATCAGATACTAAGGTCTTTCTACAGCTAACTGCCCAACATTCAGCCTCTACTGTGGAAAGCACAATTCTAAAGAACTGGACAAGTTGTTCAAAAGCCAAATACACATTTGCCTAAAATACTATCTTATTGAGAACTCATGCAAAGAAGACATTCATATGGTGGTCAGAGGAAGCAATACAAGGATGTTCTCAAGTCTCTCTGAAGAAATTGGTAATCAATTGCATGATACGGGAGATAATGGCAAAGTACTGCCTTGCTTCAAAGAAGGCTCTGTGCTCTGTGAGTGCAGCAGAATTATAGTAGTTCAAATGAAATGTGAGATATGCAAATTGAGGGACATCTGTGCTCTAAACATTCACATGGACTCTTTGTGCCTCACCTGCCATAGATCCTTCTGAGCTTGTGTTGGGCTGATCAGTCACAGTGAGACACACTATCACACTGTGATTCCAACATTGTGATGTCCTTTTGGTCCTCTTTGAGAACAAAAGATAATAAATAGAACTTGCAAAGTTTAGACTCTTCTTGAAAATTACAGTATTTCTCCTTTTTAATCAGATATCTAGATCTGGAAAGAACTTTAGAAGGTATTTAATCCAATCCTTTCATTTTAGAGAAGAAGAAAGTGATGCTTCAGGAATCAACTAACTTATCCAAGGTCACACAAATTTCAGAGGTAGGATTTGATCCAAAATTGCCTCATTTTCCCATATCTTAGAGATCTTTAATGTTTCCTCAGAAATCACAAGTGCCAGTTTTTTTTATTGTAATAAGTTTATTTGTTTTTAATACACATTGCTTTATGAATCATGTTGAGAGAGAGAAATCAGAACAAAGGGAAAAATCATGGGAGAAATAATTTAAAAAAACAGAACAAAGAAGTGAACATAGCATGTATTGATTTACATTTAGTCTCCTTAATTCTTTTTCTGGCTACAGATAGTATTGTCTGTCCAAAGTCTATTGTGATTGCTTTGGATCACTGAACTACTGAAAAGAACCAAGCCTTTCCTAGTTGATCATTGTACATTCTTTCTGTTATTGTGCACAATATATTTCTGCTTCTGCTTGTTTTGCTCAGCATCAGTTCATGTAAATCTTTCCAAGCCTTTCTATAATCAGCTTGTTCATAAATTTTTTATAGAACAATAATATTCTCTTGTCTTTATATGCCAAAATTTATTCAGCCATTCCTCCATTGATGGACATCACTCTTTTTCCAATTCTTTGCTACCACAAAAAAAGCTGCTACCAACAATTTTGCACTTTTTCCTTTTCCCTCCTTTATAATTTCCTTGGGATACAGACCCAATAATGGCACTGCTCTCTCTAAGGGTATGCACAGTTTGATATCCCTTTGGGCATAGTTCCAGACTTCTCTCCAGAATGATTGGATCATTTCATAATTCTACCAACAATGTATTAGGTGTCCCAGTTTTCCCACATCCCCTCTAACATTTATCCTTATCTTTTCTGGTTACCTTAGCCAATCTGAGAGTTGTGAGATGGTACGTGCCAGTTTTAAAAATTAACTTCTACTCATTTATCTTAAATTTATACTCCCTATTGACTATTTAAAAAAAATTCTTCCCAGGTCTCAGCTCATTCATTCTCTTGTGAACAAAAAACAAAAATAAAAAAAGCCTTCTAGTACTTTTCTATGTCAATGTATAGTTAACATTTTTAAAAATAAATAGTAGTGTGAGCAGGGAGTAAAGGAAACATCACATCATCAAGAAAAAGAGAATAGACTTACTCAGAAGTTAATTCCTTCTTGTTTAATGATCAACATTGACCTCAAGGTCAGACATAGAACAGGCATATGTGTGGGATTTCTACTCAGGTAAACATTAAAAGCCCTCCCAAGTTACTTCCAATTCTTAGATTCTCTGTGACCTTTTATAAATTTACAGGGGCAAATTTCAGAAGGAAGCTCTTAAAAGTACTAAATATGAAAAAAATTCTCATAATGAAAGTTATTAAAGCTAGAGTGGGTTTTTTAGGAAATGATGGAAATGACTTCAAAAGGCAGTTAATGGGAAAAAAAAACTAGAAAGGATTCTAATCTATGTAATTCAAGTTTATTCTTGAGAGGTTGTGTGGGTGAATGTACAGTTTAACCTCTGGATGTCCAATTGAGTCCTAAGATTCTTTGATTGTGAGATAATTTTTAGGAAAATGTATTTAAACATTAACTGTCAGATACTAGTAAGAAAACGTTAGCACTTTGCTACAGCAGTTATTCAGGGTTAAGGTCAGTCTTTCTAAAAAGCACTAATATTGTTAATATCTACTTAGTACTAGAACACCTCCACTTTTAGATGATTTAACTCAACAATGAGGAGAAAAGAACAATTTAAAAATAAATCCCCAAAGGATAAAGAGCTTAATTATTTCTGTCTCTTATATGTACATATGCTTGTACATGTGGATGTATAGTTATATCCACAATACACATGTAATGCCAGGGATAGAGTGCTGGTCTTAGAGTCAGGAAGGCTCATATTCCTGAGCTCAGATCTAGCCTTACTAGTTCTGGAAGTCACTTCTATTGGCACTTCTAAGGAATTGACCTTGAGGCTCATTCTATACTTTCAAATACCTCTATGCTTATTAAAAATATTTGGGTTTCTTGCACTCCTATGACATTACAGGAAAACATCAATAAGTCTTAGAGCATGTAAGAAAAAAGTCTAGCCCACTATAGAGACTTAGATTTGATACGAATTATTCCAATGAGTTTAAAAATAATATTGATGGAAGTTTCAAATATGCTCAAGGATTTCTTGTACAAATGAATACACAAAGAGAACAAACATCATATGCTTCAAGTTCGAGCAGATGATATAGCCATAGTAAGCTATTGTAACATCTGCCATCACTTCTAACAAGGTTGTTTTAAAAATATAAAGTTAAATTTTATGTAGATTTTCTACATATATAATTATTACAAACAAGAAGTTCTGTTTAAAAAAACTTTTTTATAAGCATTTAAACTTTCCTAAACAAACTTTCTGGAAGAAATTATGTAATTCCCTGTCACTGTTTTTATTTCTTTATTCTCCATTTGAACAAATGCCTGTCTGGTGTCCTAAAAGAAATAGTTATAATTTCCTACTGTGGTCTGTGCAGTATACTATGGAGAAAAAAATTAAAAAGATACATAATCTGTCCTTGTGAAACTTATAATGAGAAATAGGAT
This sequence comes from Sminthopsis crassicaudata, assembly GCF_048593235.1. Lineage (NCBI taxonomy): Eukaryota > Metazoa > Chordata > Mammalia > Dasyuromorphia > Dasyuridae > Sminthopsis > Sminthopsis crassicaudata. Next base: position 212,652,748 of record NC_133622.1, on the reverse strand, counting down.
AAGTATACCAAAGAGGAAAAATAAGGTACTAAAAATAGAAGATCTGCAACAAGAAAAACTTTCTGAGCTAGAAGAAAGGGAAGATTATCTTATTGTGGATTTTTTCATCAGTCCACAAGAACATTTCTATACATAAAGAATATAAAAGAGGATTGAGTATTAAGCCTTGAAATTCTCTTATGTACACTTTTAAAATATATAGTCAACTTAATGTGACAATTTGTTCTGTTTGTATCTTTTTATAAATTTTTTCTCCTCTATATTTGTAATATTTTATTGACTCTTTCTGTCTTTTTTATTCATTTCTCTTTCTACTTAATAACTCATCCTCTAAGAGTTCTCTCTTATGACAAATAAGCGTCAACAAACAGTGCATTAGATATGTCAAAAATATGTAAAAAATATATATATCTCATTCAATACTTCTGGTCTACCACCACTCTGTCAAGAAGTGGGACGTTTCTTTTATCATAGCTCTTCAGATGTGATTGGTCATTACATTGATCAGAATTCTGAAGTTTTCAAAGTTGAATTTTAATGGAATGAGGAAGTGGGCAGATTTAAAGTTTCCAGCTGAAACTTCTTTGCACTCTAGTTTAAGGAGAAACATAGCTGGAAGACACATCATGTATTAATCTCAAAGAAATAAGTTCTTGAAGAGTTCTTGCTCTGATATTCAGGAAGGCAAAAAAGAAAAATATATTTTAAAAGTCCCACAGGACTGACTTCTTCACTCTGTTATTTTCTGTAAATCCTACTTCTACCTTCTGCTTGGGTGGACATTGACTTAAAGTTCCTTCCTTATATAACTGTTTTACTAATTTAGTTCTTCCCCAAGCTGCTTGTGAACAATTCTGCCAATTGACATTATCTAATTTGTTGTTGTTCAATCATTTTAAGTGTGTCTGACTCTATAACCCATTTGGGATTTCTAAGACACTGGAGTGGTTTACCATTTCTTTTTCCAGATCATTTTACAGATGAGGAAACTGAGGCAAACAGAGTTAAGTGACTTGCCCAGCTAGTAAATATGTAAAGCCAAATTTTAACTCAGGAAGAATATTTCTGACTTCAGGCCTGGCTCTTTCTACTATACCATTTACCTGCCGTTAAATAATCCAATACCACCCACTGAACCCAAAAGTAGATAAGGAATGATGGGAGTGATCTAGTCTTATCCTCAACTACTCTTCCCCTTACTATCAGGTATTCCTCCACACTTAAGTCTAATTGGACTTCTAGCTGTCTCTTTTATATATCTCATTAATTCTGAACTTATGTTTTTGCAAATGTCCTTCTCTCTGGCTTGATTTACTTGATGTATTGCAATCCTCTTCATCTTTCAAAGCTCATATCAAATGTTGCTTCCTTCATGAAAACTTTTCTGTTATAAGTTATAGTTTATAAATAGAATAGAATAGAATAACATTGAGCTGTGAGAAATAATGGAGAGGTTGAAGAACTAGAATTGATGGAACTTGGCAACTGTTTCAATATGAAAAAATCAAGGTTAATTTTGGGACTCCAAATCCATGGCTGGAAGGATGGTGATATTCTCTAAATAGTACAGTTTGAAGAAGCAGAAATCTTTGTTTTGTGTGGTGGGGGAAGGTATGGAATAATTTCATTTTGGACATGTTGAGTAGGCAATTCTAGTGGATCATCCAGCTGGAGAAATGTAGCAGACATTTAGCAATATGCAACTGAAATTCAGGTAGAAAAATAGTGTTAGATATGTGGATGTAGGGATAATATGCATAGAGATGGTACATGATCCTATGGGAATCAATTAGATCACGAAGGAGGAAAAACATCAGAAAGGATGACCCAGCACAGACTCTTGGGGAACATTCATGGGAAGGAGTTGGCTAATAAGTAAGAGAGCCACTATACAGCACTGTAATGGAAGCCAAAGTGGGAGACAATATCAAGGAAGAAGCATTGCTCCGTCTCAAAGTAAGGGCGATGAAAAAAAGAAAGAATAAGTAAAGCTCTTTGGATTTAACTAGTACAAGGAAGTCTTCAAGGTTAGTTTCCATAGTTCTCTCTTTTGATGTGATTGACATTTTCTATCCCAAATAATAGTAAGTTGCTAAGATAGGGATAGAGATGGATCTGTGATTTCATTGATATCAGGGACTTTGAATTAAGGAAACTCTCTGTCAATGCAAGGTGAGACCTTGGCAATTTGAGCTCTCCAAAAGTTTCCAAGAACACTGAGAGCTTTAATGTTTTGTTTATTTTTACATGGCCAGTATTTTTAAAAGGTGGTTTTGAACCTACACCTTTCTGACTATATCACACTAACTTTCTATTAGAAGAATTTTAGACTTCAAGTGTACAAGTTGCATGATTTTTTTTTAAATTAAGGAGTAATATGTCCATAAATCATATTATTTTGTCCTGATGGCATTGTTAATGCTATACATATCAATTTCTAAAAAAAATTTACAGTAGATATTTATTCTCTCTCTGTCTCTGTATCATTCTGTCTCTGCTCTCTCTCTCTCCCTTCCACCCTTTCCCTTTCTTCCATTGCCTCTTTCTCTCCTGAAGAAATATTCCTCACATTGACCTCACCCCATCCCACGATATATCCCTGTTTCTTGTTTTTGCCAAACTGCTAAAAGACATGTTTTAGCTAATCAGTAACTATCATGTGATATTTTCTAAAATGTGCATTTCCAGCAGGGTCCAAAACCTTGTCATCCTTGGGTCAGAAGATTCAGACAGAAAGAAGAAAAGAACTTTGAGCACTAATCAATATCTCCTTTTGAATGGAGTATTTTGGGAAAGCTTTATTTGGCTCCCTAATAGCAATCCTTCTCCAGAGGCAGAAAAGAAGAAAACTGGAGATACGCAAGAAAATAATTTTATTCCCTCTTCTAAATACATTTTTCCAACCAACCAAACATATTCTAATGTAATGGGTAAAGGAGGATGAGCAGGATGAGCTTTATGAGCAGGATGCTGTAATACCACAGGTCGAAAAATGCCCCCCCCAAAGTATCACTTTTTATTTATTCTTAAGGAACTTCTGTGTGTGTTTTAGTCAAACTTTTTTGTGTTTACTTTATTAAAATCACATTATATTTTATCCATTCTTAACTATCTACTTTCCCGTGCATGTTTGGAAAAAAAAACAGAGAAATATCCAATTTGTGGTTGAAATGATTTGCAGAGAAAGAGATTTTACAATCACAAAAGCATGGACATAGGAGCAGCAGGTTCTTCAGGGAAAAAAAACAACAAAGGGGAAGAAGCCAGAGTACAAAACAATAAAAAGCAGGCCTTGAGTAGGCCTTTTAAATTCCTTTGTTTTTCCTAGGCAAGAGTGAATGCTGATAGATACCATTAATAGGGATGTCACTGTAAGAATGTAAGGAGGCTGTGGTCTATCATTCTGCACTCAAAGTGAACCTCTGAAGTGCCACAGATCTGCTGCTTTTGTAGTAAGCCTTATAAAGTTTGTGACTCCTGAATGAAATCATTCAACTCAAGGAAGTTCACAGAAATCTCCCTGTCCAATGTTGAGAAAATAGGTTGTTCCTAATAGCTTTGGAATTTTATAAGGGCTTTGGAATGGATACACCTGAAATATCCTTTTGTCTCCAAACAATTTAATTTCTCTTTCCACCATATAATTCTCTCTCTCTATGATCTCTTTTGCCAAGCCTCTATAGATTAGAGAAGCTCATATTGGGAGACTAAGATCAAGTGGGAAAATGTGTTAATAGGAAGAGAAAAAAAAGATTCACCTCTCACAGAGAACAGAGAACTATTAGACAAATACAGAAAAGGAGGAAAAAACCATTAGCATTTTGTGGGAAAAGTTCACTTCATTATTCTTTATAATCTACACTTATTGAAAAAGAAGAATACTTACGAAAAATCTTTTTGTGTTCAGTGATGGCTCTCCGGGAGGGGTTGAGGGCAAAGTGCAGGGGAAAATTCTAAGTGATATAAAAACACAAGATATAGGAAAAATCAATTTAAAAAGAAAAGAAAAAAGAAGAATACTCCCTGTCTCTTAGTCCCACCTAATTATCTCCAGTCAGTGGGTCAGAACAGATTGTCCATTGAATTAGATATTAAAAGATAATGATGATGAGGGAAATGATATCACATACTTAGCCTTCTCTGGTGCCTTTCCTCCCTTTCTCAAGCCTAGTTAGTTAATAATGGCCTGCCTTCCTTACCCTTTTGTACCTTTGTTAAGTTCTTTTTCAATATTGTCTTACATTTCCCTGACGTGCAGATCACAAGATAGCAAACCTTCTCACCTTCTCATCCTATGTTCTTTTTCTACCCATTCTATAAATGTGATAGTTTTACAAATATATGTTTATGTGGTATATATCACACCCTTCTACGCGACTATAGGTGGCTTTGAGACTTGATTACCATCACATTTCTATATGATCTCTTTACCATAGCTCTATTAGGGTAGGGATTGTGATTTAATCAATCTCAATTTCATAGATTTTAAAGGTCAAAAAATTTATCAAGTGGCCAGCATCTCAGTGCTAAGCATGGTGCTAAGCATAAAGTAATTGATTTTTTAAAAATGCTTGTTGAGATCATGATGATTAAACTTGGCAATACAGAAGATTTAGTGCTGGCCCTGAAGTCAGGAAAATCTGAGTTTAAAACTAGCCTCAGGTACAAGCTTTATCATCTTGGGTTAATCACATAACTTCTGTGTCTCAGTTTCCACATTTATAGCATGGGGACTTTTTTTTTTCCTTTTATAATGTTTTGTTTTTTAATTACATGTAAAAGACATTTTAAATATTCATTTAAAATTGAATTCCAAATTCTTTTCCTTCCTTCCTTTCTTACTTCCCTTCTCATTGAAAAGGCAAGCAATTTGATATCCACGTGCAGTTGTGTAAAACGTATTTCCTTATTAGCTATCCTGTGAAAGAAAACACAGACCAAAATAAAGAAACCTCAGAAAAATAAAGTTAAAATAAAAAAGTATTCTTTGATCTATATTTAGACCACAGTTCTTTCTGTGGAGGTGGATATAATATTTTATTTTATTTTTTTAAATTTTCTTCGATCATTTCACTCTTAAGAACTGCTAAGTCATTCACAGTTGATCATGTTATAATCTTGTTATTATTGTGTACAATGTTCTCTTGGTTCTTCTCACTTCACTTTGCATAAGTTTGTATAAGCTTTTCCAGATTTTTCTGGAAGTATTCTGCTCATCATTTCTTATCACACTATTATATTCCATCACAATCATATACCACAACTTGTTCATTCCATTACACAATTGCATTCCCTCAATTTTCAATTCTTTGCTACAAGAAACAGTCCTGCTATAAATATTTTTCTCTATGTTGGTTCTTCTCCCCACATCTTTTTAAATCTCTGGGATACAGACCTATTAATGGTATTCTCAGGTCAAAGTGTTTGGACAGTTTTATACCCTTTTGGCCATAATTCCAAATTGTTGTCCAGAATAATTGGATCAGTTCAAAACTCCACCAAAAACACTTTAGGGTCCCAATTTTCCCCATATCTCCTACAACATTTGTCATTTTTTTCTGTCACATTAGCTAATCTGATACATAATAAGATGTAGCTCAGAGTTAATTTGCATTTCTCTAATTAATAGTTATTTAGAACATTTTTCACATGACTATAGCTAGCTTTGATTTATTCATCTGAAAACTGCCTGTTCAGATCCTTTGACCATTTATCAACTGAGAAATGACTTTTCCTTCCCCCTTCTCCCAGTGCATCTCTCTTACCCTTTAATTTTATATTTTTAGTTATCATCTCATCACAGTCAACTCATGTCCTCTGTCTAACTGCCACAATTATATTAGAATCACCATTTTTACTGAGGGGGGAAAACAATTTAGCATAGTGTGGAAAAAGCATTGGATCTGGAGTCAGGAGATAGGGATTTAAATTTTGGCTGTGCTGCTCCTATCTTTTTGACCTTTTTAAATTCATTTGCTTTCTTCTCAACTCCCTCCCTTATAAAATAAGAGAGGTTAGACTATATGGTTCCCAAGGACCCTACTAGCTCAGTTCTATCATCCTGAGTAATTTGTTCACACATGTGGCTTATAATGTTTGGTCAATTGAGATTTGATCTTTTTATTTCTAACCTAACCTCTTTATACAAAATACTGCAATTCTAGATAATTATTTCTACTTTTCAGATGAGAAAACTAAGGTACAAAAGAGGACTTGCCCATAGTTATATATAGAGTAAAAAAAAAGTTCCCAACTAGTGCGCACTCTCTCTCTCTCTCTCTCTCTCTCTCTCTCTCTCTCTCTCTCTCTCTCTCTCTCTCTCTCTCTCTGTCTCTCTCTCTCTGTCTCTCTGTCTCTCTGTCTCTCTCTGTCTCTCCCTCCCTCCTCTTCTCTTTTCTCTCATCTCTCCAAATAATGAATTATGTATTTTAGCACTCATTTAAATTTTTTTTGGAAATTTAAATTTTGTCTCTTTCCCCAATCCTTTTCCCATCTATTGAAAGGCCAAGTATTATGATACCAAATAAATGTGTGAAATCCTACAAAACATATTAGCCATGTTGCAAAACAAAAAAGCAACAAGAAAAATTTAAAAAATGAAAAAAAATATACGCTCCAATTTGTGTTTCGAGTTCAGCAGTTCTTTGTGAAAGTAGGTAGCATTTTTACTATGAGTGCCCCAGAATTGGCTTGGATCATTTTATTGATCAGAATAGCTAATTCTTTTACAATGGATCATTTTTACAATGTTACTGTTTACAATGAACTGATTCTTCTCTTTGCATTTTTGCATCAGTCCATATAAATGCGGATTTTTCTGAAACCATATTGCTCATCATTGTTTATAGCACAATTGTATTTCATCACAAATATATACCACAACTTGTTGATCCATTTCCCAATTGATGAGCACCTCCTCAGATGTCCAATTCTTGCCACCATAAAAACAGCTGCCATAATATTTGTCCTTTTTCTTTTTCTTTGATCTCTTATCTTGTGCCCTTTTGAAATTTAGTTGGACATTGCCTTCTATACCAATCTTAGACACTGTGTGATTGAGGGGGAAAAAAGCTTAGTCCAGGTTTTAAGAGAACAAATTTCATTGGGTTCACTTGTAGGGCACTCTAAAAGTGAAATTAGGTAGCTATTGGTACAATGGACAGAGCACTAGATCTTAAGTCAGAAAGATCTTGCCTCAGAGATTTGTTAATAATGATTTCCTTGGCAAATCATTTAATCTCTGTCTGCTTCAGTTTCCCCATCAGTTAAATGAGATAATTTCCTTCTCAGTGTTGTTGAGAGAATAAAAATGAGATGTTAATATATGTAAAATGTTTTGTAGACCATACTATATTACATACGTATGTATATATGTACATATATGATACATGATATAAATAACTATATTAATGTATATTTATATACATGTGTTTAATATGATCAATATGTTAATATGAGTTAATATTATCAGTGACATAATTCAAGTAGCCCTGAGTGGCTTACCTAACTAAAAATAACTGTCCTCTCCACTAACCTTGCTTGGACTGAAGTTCTCTCCCTCAGTCACTTCTTTGATTGAAGACATTAACAGGTTCTCACTAAAACTTGAATGTGTTATCCAAGAGGGAGAACACAGTAAGCCAGACTAGTCATTCTTTTGCATATATCTAGGGATATTACTTGTGTGCTAAAGGTACCTGATTGGCAACTGAGCAACACATGCCTAAAACTGATATTCCAAACCTGCTACTACACGGCACTGTATTTTATATATTTTGTTATTCTTCTTCTTTATGTAGTATATAAAAATATATATGGGTATATGATGCAGCCCAAATGGGTCTTTGTTGCTTGTACTTTCCTTACCAGTATGCTTTCTCCCTAGGTTTTTGGAGAAATAATTGGCAAGTCTTTTTTCCAGATTTTTAGTGTTCATCATTCATACTTGAAAAAAACCGGTGACATTACCATGTTAGGGGTCAAGGTCCAGTGTGTTTGACTAGGGCTGATCAGTGCAATATGAATTTGCAAGGCACAGGTTTGGGCACAATTGGTCCATTTGGGAAGGAGACGTCTCTTGATCTGTGCGTTTCATGTTTCCTTTTGTGCTTCTGCAATTATGTTCTGCTGATAGAATAGAGTGTCTTCTTTGATGTGATTTCTGGGCAATCCTGTGCTAGCATCTCCTATCAATCCTAATAGATAATTAATACCAAAGTTCTTCAGAAAGACTTTGAGCATGTCTTTGTGCCACTTCTGATTTTAATGTGAGCACTTGCCTTGTGTGAGTTCTCTGTATAGAAGTCTTTTAGGTAAAAATGTGTATTTGGCATTTAGACTATCTGAGCTGCATTCTCTGCAGTAGAATTGATGTTTGGCAGTTCAGCTCAAGAGAGGACTTCAATGTACTCTAACTTATCTTGTAGGTGATCTTTAGAATCTCCCTAAGACAATTCAAATGGAAGCAGTTTGGTTTTCTGGCATAGCACTGGTGTAACTGTCCAAATTTCACAGGTATTTAACAATGAGCTCAGCACAATAGCTCTGTAGACCTTTAGTTTGGTAGTCAGTCTAATATCTCTGTTCTCCCATGCTTTTGTTCAGAGCTTTACAAATGTTGAGCTAGCTCTGACGAAACATACTCCAACCTCGTCATGTATGTGGCCATCCCTAGAGAGGATGCTGCCAAAGTAAGTGAACTCATCCACAGAATTCAAAATTTCTCCAGTGCCTGAAATCAGTGGTTCCCTATGTGGAGGGTATGGCGCTGCTCATTGAAACCATAGTTCCACCAATCCATCCTTTTAATGGTTTGCTTGTAGTAGACAGAAATATCATCAGGCCAGAAAAACTGAGTCATAAAAAGCTAGAAAAAAGTTTGACCATGTGTTAAATTTGAACCATTGAATTAGAGCTGTAAAAGACTCTTGAACCCTTCATTTTAGAGATGTGGAGAATGAATTCTGGGGAGGATAGATGTCTTCTCTGAGATCACACAGGTGGCAGGTGGAAGCGATGAGATTTGAAACTAGGTCCTCTATTTCCCAACTCAGAGCTCCATCCCCAGATACAATCAAATTCTGTTATTTGCAAAGGGTGGGAATATAGGCTTTTTAATTTCTTATAAAAGCAGGATATAACTTCAATCTAAAAATTTTCCTGTTACTACTAATTTTCTCAGAAAAAAAATTTATTTTTGTCTTTGTATCATCAGTATCTAGGTGGTATCACATGATACTTTATATGTAGATGAAAAATTCATTTGTCAGATTATCTTAGTTCAGAGAATTGTGATTTCAGGGAATAGAGCATTGAGTTGGGTAAACTGAAAAGAAAAGATTTGAAAATCTCTATTTTATCATTACTTATTTCCATTAGAACCAGAATCCAGAAACTCTGACTCTGAATATATGAATTGTGTAAAAAATTGGGGGCATGAGTAAGGTCAACATTGAGATATTTAACCTGAGGGTGGATGGGTGAAAGGAAACTGGAAGAGTGAATGTAGGGGCAGATAGATTTTGGCCTAGTTGTGAGTGCACCTGAGTTTCAGTCCTGGTTTGAAATTTAATAGATGTGATGCCATGGGAGAGATTTTTACCATCTCCACGACTCCAAGTGCTCATCTATAAATTTTTCTGTCAAAGCTCCTTCCCCCAGCATGTCTTTTTACTTCCCTCTCTCCCTTTCTCCCTTCTTTTTTTCTTCTTTCCTCCCTTCCTTCTTTCCTCTATCCTTTCTTTCCTTGTTCTCTTTCCCTTCCTTCTTTTCTTCCTTATCTTTTTCTTTCTCACTTTCTTTTCTTTTTTCTCTTTCATTCTCTCTTCCTTCTCTTTTTCTTTTTCCTTTCTGTTGTTTATTTTTGTTTTTCTTCCTTTTTCTCTTTATCCTTCTCTTTTTCTTTCCTTGCTTCTTTCTTTCATTCTTCTTCTTTCTCTTTTTCTTCTCTCTTTCTTTTCTTTTTTTCTCCCACTCTTCTACCCTTGTATCTTTATATTCTTGCATCATTACTTTCTTCCTTCCTTCCTCCCTCCCTCCATCCCTTCTTCCTTCCTCCCTCCCTTCCTCCCTTCTTCCTTCCTCCCTCCCTTCCTCCCTTCCTCCCTTCCTCCCTTCCTCCCTCCCTTCCTCCCTTCCTCCCTTCCTCCATCCCTTCCTCCCTTCCTCCCTTCCTCCATCCCTTCCTTCCTTCCTCCCTTCCTCCATCCCTTCCTCCCTTCCTCCCTTCCTCCATCCCTTCCTTCCTTCCTTCCTTCCTTCCTTCCTTCCTTCCTTCCTTCCTTCCTTCCTTCCTTCCTTCCTTCCTTCCTTCCTTCCTTCCTTCCTTCCTTCCTTCCTTCCTTCCTTCCTTCCTTCCTTCCTTCCTTCCTTCCTTCCTTCCTTCCTTCCTTCCTTCCTTCCTTCCTTTTCAAAGCAGGGAAAAACTTATCAACATTTGAGGGAAGGGTAGATCTGGTCTGTTATTGTGAATGAGAAGAGCATATCACAAGCCCTTTATGGGTCTTGAATTGTATTATATCTCTGGAAATTCTATTCCTTTCCTGCACACTCTCTGGGCATATGTATTTCACTATATCCCTTCAGAGATAAAATTCTAACATCCATAGGAGAAGGGACACAGATCACTCTGATTTATTGATCCCTTAGGACAGTCTTGGGTCTAATAGTACAAGATTCAAGCACAATTTGCATTTTCCCTTCTCACCTGTCTTAAGCCACTGGTTTCTGCATATCGACAGTCACACCATCTTTCTCTTCTTTGTCCATAATTCACGGCTTGAAAATCAGGCTTTCTAGTTTCTGATTTTCAGGGAATTGGGTATGGTGATATCATAGGGTGGCAGATTCAGAATTTTCTTAGAGTATAATCCTGACTCTGTCATTCTATAGGAGAGGAAAGTGACATCCAGAGGATTTAAATGACATGTCTAGACTCACATAATACCAGTAAGTATCTGAGGCAGGATTTGAATTAGGTTTTTTTCTTGATTCCATGTCTTGCACTCAGCTCATACAGGTTCATAAGACCTCTGGTGAACATCTGTCATAACTAACTAGACACAGCCTTCTAATAGGTCCCCCTTCCTCGGGAGCTCCAAAAGATGTACAAGTAAGCCTTTATAGTGGAGCCATTATAGATTAGCAACAAGGAGACTTATGTTTAGGGAGTTTTCTCAAGTTGCTTTCTGAATACATGGGAAAATGAGCAAGATGCAGCCCTCATTCTGTGGACAAACTGCTCTCCATCTCTGTATGCCGCCCTGGTGAAATATTTTCAGTAAATCACAGTCTTTATGCTGTCCTTGGATCTTTTGCAATTTCAGCTGCCATGGCTGTATAATGTACATTGATTTCTGCTTGGTATTCAATGGGAAGAAAAGCTGTTTAATCATTGGACTTCTGACTAGTTAATAAAGAATCTGTCTCATTTAATAAGTTTATTTTAGATAAAACCACCATCTTTGCCATGATTTGACATCCTTTTCTCCCTCCCCCCCCTTTTTAAAAGGTAACAAATGAGTCTTCAGAATAGACAATGGGACTGTAATCTCTTCCCACTATTTCCCTTGAACATCTCTGTGATTTGCAGTAGGAGGGGGTGTTCGACAGTTCTGCAAGAACAAGCCAATTAATCATCTGCTATTTGAATTGTAAATAACATGTCCCTTTCTGTGCTGGAGAGACCAGTACTCAGAAGAAGAAATGCTCCTGCTGAAGCTCCCTGAATAACCCCTCATCTGCAGCACACCCAGCATCCTAGCGTGAGCAATTTTCCACCCGATCACATCTCATTAGTATACAGTTCGATAAAACCACATGACATAAAAGTCACTAATAAGCTGAAGCATTTTGTCGAGTATTGGCAAAAAAAATGAAATCAGATCCAACCACATTAATGTTCTGTGATGGGAGGTTGCTAATAGGATTAAAAGCAGCAGAGAGGTTAGAAGAAAACCAGCCAAGAAAGTGACCTCCTATTTTAAAAGAATCAATTAGCCATACTCATTTGGGGCTGGGGGGGGGGAGAAGAAGACATGGGAATTAACAGGGAGATTTTTGCATGTTGGAGAAAGGGAAAAGGATGCAGTCAGATTCATTTTGGCACTTTCCCTGGGCTTCAGTGGAGCTATGTGGATTGGAATAGGATTATACCTTTTTCTTGATAGCAAGGATTTTTTTTTTCAGTAGTATTTTACTTTTTTTCCAAATACATGTAAAGATACTTTTCAACATTCATTTTTGAAAAACTCTGCGTTCTAAATTTTTCTTCCTCCCTCCCTTACCTCTCCCCTCTCCCAAAACAGCAAGCAATCTGATATAGGTTAATTAAATAAAATCCTTTAAAACATATTTCCATATTTGTCATGTTACACAAGAGAAATCAGACCAAAAGAGGGAAAAAAAAACATGAGAAAGAAAAAGAAACCATGGTGAAAATATTAAGCTCCAATCCACACTAAGTCTCCATAGTTCTCCCTCTGGATGTAGATGGTTTTTTTGGTTCTAAATCTATTGAAATTGCCTAAAATCCCCATATTAGTGAGGATTGTCAAATCCATCACAGTTAATCATGGCATAGTCTTGCCTTTTCTGTGTACAGTATTCTCCTGGTTCTGCTCACTTCACTCAGCATAAGCTCAGGGTAAGTCTTTCCGGGCTTTTCTGAAGTCAGCCTGTTCATCATTTCTTATAGAACAATAATATTGAATATGAATATACTTATTTTTATTGAAGAACCACAATATTAGAGATGATTGTAATATGTGCATTTTCTACTTTTTTCCTTCTCTCAGTCCTTCATAATGATTTAGAGAGCCTGAAAAGTCTTAGTGCCATTCTAAAATGGTCCTCTGCCTAATAGGATTTTGGAGTTTGCAAAGTACTTTATATACATATATATATATATATATATATATATATATATATATGTGTGTGTGTGTGTGTGTGTGTGTGTGTATAAATATATATATATATATGTATGTATTATGTTATTTAATCCTCACAAAAATCCTGTGAGGTAGAAAGCTCTATCATTTTCCTCATTTCTTTTTTTGAGCTAGTTGAGGTTAAGACTTGTAACCTAGATTTTGAATTTGAAATCTAATCCTCTTGACTCCAGGACCTTCTAATAAATTTTCCCTTTCTTAGACCTCCAAAATATGCATAAGCAAGCCATCATAGTAGGATTATTATATATTATATAGGCTTTTTGTCATTGCAAATTTAATGAACATATCTTTATTTTCTTTTGGTTTCAGGTTACCTGAGTTCATTCCCAACTCAGAAATTTACTAGTTATGGTTTAATGGGTAAAGTACTGATCTCTTAGGAGCCTCAGTATCTACTTGTAAAAGAGGGTGGGTTTATGACTTTACCAACTTCAATAACCTGTCTGTGCTGTGGTTTTCCCCTGAATCTCCCTTAATGCCCTGGACCTCTTTACCCTGGAATTTCCAACAACCATGTTTATTTCCTTTCTCCTATTGGGGAGTTCCATTTGTGGGTCAGCAGAGGGGCCCTCACCAGTTCTGGATCTGCTTCTTACTTTGGGGACTTGAATACCACAAGTGAGAAAGAATAACTTCATTTTCTCCAACCCCTTTTTATCTACTTTTTATGTTTTATTTTCCCTTTTAAAGTATGAGAATATCTTTCTTTTTTGTATCCTCAGTATTTAGCACAATGCCTGATAAATATAAAGTGCTTTAAAATGCTTATTACTTTGCTCTGTCTTTCACTCTATATCTACCTCCTCATGTTGTGAGGGGGGCCTTTTACAAATTTTAAATCACTATGTAAAAGTGAGTTATTATTTCATCAGTTGATTGATGAAACATTGAACAGAGATAGGTCAAGATCAGAGTTCTACAACAAATCATTGGGGACTACCCTTCAAGTTGATTTTGACTCCCTGCTCATTTTTGGGTGCAATTGTTTCATAAGTTACAACTCCACTTAACTATATTATTAAAAAGCTGATGTTACTTACTTTTGGCCTCATGAGCATGATAAAAAAAGTTCACAAATAAATTACTGAAATCAATATAAGTCAACTCTACCCACTAATCTAATAACTTTTAGGGAATAAACCTCCAGGAAATCATTTTTGTTTAGCTTATGAACCAATGTTATATCCTTGTGATAACCACTCTTTTTTTCTAAGTGATCACAAATTTTCTTTTTCAAATAATCTCTTCTAGAATTTTGACATGAATAAACATTATAGTTCAGTTCTCTTTTTAATAAAATATTTCCCTATTTGGAATTTTTGGTACTACTCCCATTTTTCTATAATCACATAATCACATCTACATTGTCCTTCAGTAGCCTGAACTGTTGAAGACTTGAACTTATTTAAAGATAAAAACAATTGAACAATAAGTGAAATTTAACAGTGAGACATATTTTACTTTGACATTAGAGAACATTTTTTACTAATAAAAATTGTACATGTCATGGACTGCTTTGGGAAGTATCCATTTGAGGAGGTGGAACAAAGATGTTGGAGAGTAGACAGGTCTTTGAATTCTTCCTGAGTTCCTTCAGATCAACACCAGATCAAGTTGTTTTTGGAGTGTCATAACACACAAATATTTAGAGTATAACAAATTCTAGCAGTAGCTATTTTGGAAGAACATCAGAAAATTCTATTTCAACTGGGCATGAGAGTAGGGGGGGAGGTGGCCAAGCGCAGGGACCCAGGAAAGTGTGGTGTCCATCCACCAGGGAAATCTACCCAGGCAAAATATAGCAGCATTGGCTACTCTTTCCTATTTCAGAGCATCACTTTAACTGTGAGTCATCCAATGCAACTACAAAAAGCAAATAGTGAGCCCCTGAATCCCAGAATAATTCAGAACTTGGCCGTGTCCGGCAAGCACAGGAAGTCAGCAGCATTAGCCCCAGAGCAGCATGAAGCTGCTATGGCCTATAGAGGAAGCTTGGGACAATCTCTTCTTTGCCCTAAGAGAAGACTTCAACCTTAAAAATGAGCAAAAAAACAAAAAGAACTCGAACCCATGATAAGTTTTGTGGAGACAGGGAAGAACAAACCTCAAACCCTGAAGACACTAAAGGCAATTGTCTCCAGATGAAGCCCCAAAGGCTGATATGAGTTGATCTCCATTGAACAACTGGAAGTGAATGAGTCAATAAGACATCAAGAATAAGGCAAAAAAAGAAAAAAATAGAATAAAATGTCAAATACCTCATTGGAAAAACAACTGATCTTGCAAATAGATCCATGAGAAGTTATCTAAGAATTATTGGACTTCCTGAAAACCATGATGAAAAAAAGTCTAGACAACATCTTTCAGGAAATCATCAAAGAAACTGCCCTGATATCTTAGAACCAGAGGATAAACTAGCCATTGAAAGAATTCACTGATCCCTTCCTTAAAGAGGCCCCCGAATGTAAACTTTAAGAAATATCATAGCTAGATTTTTATAATTATCAGACCAAGGAGAAAATATCGCAAGCAGCCAGAAGGACACAATACGAATATTGAGGAGTTGCAATTAGGATTACCTGTGACCTAGCAGCTTCCACTTACAAAATCAAATGGTCTGGAATAATGTAAAGGAACTTAGATTGCAGCCAAGAATCAACTATTCAACAAAATTAAGCATTATCTTTCAGCAGTAGAAAAAAATGGATATTCAGTGAGATAAGTGAATTTCATTTGTTTCTGGTGAAAAGACCAGAGGTGAACACAAAATTTTATCTTCAAGAATAGAATTAAAGAGAAGAATAAAAAAGTCAAAAGGAAAGAAAAAAATAACTGTTTCTTTTAAAAGTTAAGAAGTTTACATCCCTATATGGAAAGATTATCATCTTAATTCTTGAGAACTGTATCTCTGTTATGAATATACTTAGAGGGTGTAAGTAGAATTTGATTTTATTGTGGTGATATAAAAAAGAAACTAGAGGTAAAAAGGGGATTATAATGGAAGAAAAGGAAAAGGGAAGTAAAATGGAGTAAATTACATCTCATGAAGAGGCAAAAAATCCTATTACAATTGAGGGGAAAAAAGGGAAAGGAAATGAGCATTGTGTGAAACTTACTTTCATTGGCTTTGGCTCAAAGAGAGAATATCAGACATATTTAGCTCACATATTTAGAAACTTGTCTCACCCTATAGGAAAATATGAGAGGAAAGAAGAAGGGAAAGGAGGAGGCTAATAAAAGGGAAACTAGAAGGGATAAGAAAAGGGGAGGGGCAGTAAAAAGGAAGGACTATTTGAGGGAGATGATAGTCAGAAGCAAAATACTGGGGAGGAGCTAAAGGGGAAAGGAAAGAGAAAAGTATAACTTGGGAAAAAGAAGATGTCAGGAAATACAGTTAGTAATTTTAACTGTGAATGTGAATGGGATGATTTCTCCATAAAATAGAAGTGAATAGCAGACTGGATTAAAAGCCAGAAACCTACAATTTGTTGTTTACAAGAAACACTTTTAAAACAGAGTGATACATACAGAGTAAAGGTGAAAGGCTGGAACAGGATCTGTTATGTTTCAGCTGAAATAAAAAAAAAAAAAAAGCAGGGGTAGCAATCCTGATATCATATCAAGGAAAAGCAAAAATAGACCTAATTTAAAAAGATAAGGAAAGAAACTACATCTTGTTAAAGGGTGACATAGATGATGAAGTAATATCAAAACTAAACATATATGCACCAAGTGGCATAGCATCCAGATTCTCAGAGGAGAAGTTAGAAGAGCTGCAAGAATTAAATAGCAAAACTATACTAGTGGAGGATCTCAACCTTGCTCTATTAGAACTAGATAAATCAAACCATAAAATAAATAAGAAAGAAGTTAAGGAGATAAATAGAATTTTATAAAAGTTAGGCATGATAAACCTTTGGAGAAAATTTAATGGGGATAAAAAAGGAATACACTTTTTTTTCTCAGCAGTACATGGAACTTGAACAAAAATTGATCATGTATTAGGGCATAAACCCCTCAAAATCAAAAGCATAAAGGTAGAAATAGTAAATGCAGCTTTTTTTCAATCATGATGCAATAAAAATTACATATAGTAAAGGGCCAGGGAAAAATAGACCAAACGTCAATTGGAACCTGACTAATCTAATCTCAAAAAAATGAATAGGTGAAACAACAAATTGTAGTCATAATTGATAATTTTATCCAAAAGAATGATTATAATGAGACAACATACAAAACTTTATAGGATGTAGTCAAAGCAGTTCTTAGGGAAAGCTTTATATCTCTAGATGCTTACTTGAATAAATCATGCAACTAAAAAAAGCTAGAAAAAGAACAATTAAAACCTCCCAATTAAATACCAAATTTGAAATTCTAAAAATAAGGAAGATTAATATAATTTAAAGAAAGAAAACTATTGAACTAATAAACAAACTTAAGAGTTTTTAAAAAATTTTTTAATATTATTATAGCTTTTTATTGATAAAACATATGCATGGATAATTTTTCAACATTGACCCCTGCAAAAACTTCTTTTCCTACAAAATTCCTTTTATGATGCATATGATACCTAAACCAGGTAGGGTATAGTTAGATGATATAATAGCATTCTTAGAGAAAGCTAGAGAAAAATTTGAAAAACTACTAGAAGCAATACACAATTTTAGCAAATTTGCAGGATAAATCCACATAAATTGTCAGCATTTTTATATATTGCTAACAAAGTCCAGCAGCAAGAGATACAAAGAGAAATTCCATTTAAAATAACTGTAGATAATAATCAATACTTGGGAGTCTGCTAGCCAAGACAAAGTCAGGAACTTTATGAACACAATTACAAAACACTTTCTGCACAAATAAAGTCAGATCTAATCAAGTGGAAAAAAATCAATGACAGGTGACAAAAAGAGTGAAAATTGCATTTTGTTTTCCTTTTTCCTTTTTTGCTTTTTGATTGGATTTTTCTTGTATAGCATGATAAATGTGGAAATGTATAGAGAAGAATTACACATGTTTAACATATATTGAATTACTTGCCATCTAGTGGAGGGAATGGGAAGAAGAGAGGGACAAAAATTTGGAACACAAGGTTTTGCAAGGGTGAATGTTGAAAACTATCTATGCATTTGTTTTGAAAATAAAAGCTTTATTTTTTTAAAGGAAGTATCCATTTAGTTCAACTGCAAGAATCTGGATGACTGATTGTCAGAAATGTGGTACAGAGAATTCATAGCTTAAATAATTTTAAAAAGTCCTTCCATCTATGACATTCCATATTAAAATAGGCTACAAACCCTTAGAATTGATAAATTCATAAATGCTGTCTAACTCTAGATCTTTTGATCTCGATCTCCCTTACTCTATGTCATTATGATCCAGGATCAGTCAGAGCTCCTCAGTATTTGAATTACTTTATAGATGCAGGGGTCTATGTCTAAGGGTTCTTAGCCTATTTGTGTATCATAGACTTCTTTATCAGTCTAGTGAAGCCTGTTTTTAAAGAGATAAAATAAGATGCACAGAGCTACAAAGGAAACCAATTTTATACACACACATACATGTATATATAGTTTTATATAATATACATATACACACATATCCAGGTTTATAAACCTTAGGACCCCTGATTTATTCTACCTCTTAATATCCCACCAATTTTATAGTTGAAAAAATTGTGGCCTAGAGAGTTTATGACCTAGCAGGTTCTCACAATTAGTGAAGTAAGTAAAAAGGATTTGAACTCCGATCCTGTCATTCCAAATTCATTATTCTTTCCTGAGCCATCTTCTCAGGCAGGTGATAGATGCTATGACCAATACTTTGGTCCTTTTAAAAATTTGCTTCAGTTTTCACTGAAGAGACATCCCTAAAAGCTGCAGCAAATTAGGATGTTCAAACCTTCTCAGACCTACAGGTACCTTTCCACCTGGCTATAGGAAAAACAAGGAGAAGCACAAAAGCTCGGTAGTAACAAGATGACTGTAATAGTGGAGTCCCAGAAGGACACTCCTTTAGCTGCTTATGATGCTCTGACACTCCTCAGCTGAATTCCTCACATCTTAGAAATAATCATTTTATAACACTGTCGCCCAGGGTATATGACCTAATAATGTTCCACTTTTGTTGGTATGATGCACCTGCATGCCCAGGCTTGATTGAAACCTGTAAAGGGGAGCTTTTGGTGCTGTCTTGTGGGGAGTAAATTTGTGCTGCCAATTGAATTTCAGAGACGGAGTGTTTTCTGAGAAATGTCATAATGCATTTCATATTTATAGTTTAGGCAAGATAGCATCAGAAGGCCTATAAACATATTTTGTATTTCTCAGTTGGGTATTTACAGCTCGGTCTATTTGACATTGTGAAAAATCGCCAAATTCATATAAAGTTTTGAAAGGGCCTGGTGACAAAAGAACAAGGCTAGGAAGAAATAAAGGGGGTATGTGTGGATTTGGAGAAACACATCAGAATGGAAGGCTGCTAAAAAGAGGAATAGGACAGAAATTCTTATACTGTTTTATAGATGAGTGACCTTCAGACAGTGGCTGATGTGTCAGGTAAAGACAATATAATACATAGCACTAATTCAGACTTCGTAATTCAGACTGGAGCTGATTATCCTCAGGGGTCTCTGGCCCAGCTCAGCATGGCTTCACAAATTGGCTCTGTGCATTATGGGAATGTTTTCTTTCCTTCAGGGACTGTGGTATTGGCTGGATATTCAACTGCAGTGATTTTCATTAGGAATCTGATGCTTGTCTTATCTTGCTGAAATTTCTTTATTTCACAGCAGCCTTCAGGAAAGTAAGGTGAAGGGAGGTAGAGATGGAGAGACATTTCCATTTTCCCTGGCAATATTTAAACATAAATAACCATTGGTATCTTTAAAAATGCTCCAGGATGGTAGCTCAAGAAAATGTACACCAATTTATTCTAATTCAGTAACCATCACTCAACATGTATTTATTAAGCACCTACCTGGTGCTAGATACTGTGTTAGGCATTGGGCAATATGAATATTTGACTAGGGCTGAGGAAGGAAGTTTACATAAATAATAAACAAAGGGGGCAAATGAATTCTAATTAGAGACAGCATTCTGCAGTGGATAGAACCATCCTTGTATCTCAGAAAGAACATGATTTGAATCCCATTTCTGATACAATAGGCTATGTGGCCCTGGACATGTAATTTAATCTCTCAGTGGTCCCTGAAAATTCTATTAAATGCAGAACAGATGCCAATCTGCATTAGCAGAGGGAGTTTTCTTACCAGAAATGACACCCCCAAAGGCAATCAATCCTCCTCCCTCCCACCCCCAAAATAAAAACCTTAAAGAAAAATAATCTGTAATCTGCAAGTGAAGAGGTCTCAATGACATCAATGCAAAGAATATCTGGCTTTAAGTGCTGCTTTGGATATATAGTAGCTGTGGCCATGTTACAATTTTCAGTCTCAATTAACCAACAGCTAAAAACAGATTTGCCGAAATAGAACTCATCACTGAGAGTTCCTTATCAATGTATTATTCATAGGTCTGGTAAATAAGCAATTATATGTGTGTCTTATCCTTAAAATATAATTGCATGTGTGTCTTATCCTTAAAATATAAACTCCCTGAGCACAGGATTTCTATCCCTTTCCAGTCACCAGCCTCCTTGGCTAGTACTTTCCAAAATGTTTCCTCAATACTTTAAATATAACTCTGTTATAAAAACTCTGCCCTTATTTCTAGCATCACTGCCATTACAACTTGGGCTGCTCTATTATTGTTTTTATGTAATATTTACTCAAAAGCTTCATTCAATTTTTAACCCCAGTCCATGATACTGTATAACTTTTCACCTAATTTTTCTAAGCCTCATTTTCATTTCTTGGAGTTTACAACCTATGTGGCCTTGAGAGAATGACTTAATCTTTTGGGGGGTCTTTAGTTGACTTATTTATAGAATGAGGGAATTGGAATTGATTATCTTGAATCACTCTTATAGTTCTAGGCCTCTGTATCTAGGATCTGTACTATTTGTTTCTCTAACCTTGTGGGAATGCAAAGAAAGCACAATATTAAAATGTGAATTATGAAATATTATCTTCTTTCCTGCCTTCCTCTTGGGGAGGTAACTGAAACATGCAGCCAAATACTGGATCTTCATTAAAAGCTGTGTGCCCTTTGAAACAGGAATAACTTGACTTGCTGCTATAGCCAAGACAGTGTATAAGTAAATGGCATTTACGAGCAAACATATTCAGCCTTTGGACAGCTGAATCACGCAGTTATACATGATTGATTTCTTTTTCAGATCTTGTGACAAATAAAAATGACTGCCTTGAGGAAGAAGGTAAACAGTGTTCCTATGGTTCATAGATTTGAAATCCTTATCAGTGGAGGAAAGAAACCCCCCTGCCAGGTTTCTATCATATCTACCCAAAGTTTGAAAGTTTTAAAATATCATAGGAACTTTCTGAAAACTTGTACATGCAAGAAACAGATATTAGTATTTTTCTTCTTTTTAATTCCCTAAAAATCTCCCATTTTCTTCAGGAAGTTCCTCATGTCCTCTCTCTGCTATGAAACAATGAGGTGTCTCAGTGAATAGAATGCTGGGCTTAAAATCAGTAAGACCTGAATTCAAATCTAGCCTCAAACATTTATTATCTCTATGACTCTGGATAAGTTAGCCTTAGTTTTCTCAATTGTAAAATGGGGATAATAATAGCAACCACCTTCCAGAATAATTGTGAGGATCAAATTAAGATAATATTTGTAAAGTGTTTAGCATTCTGCTTGACAAATAGTAGGAGCTTGATACTTGATTTTCTAATCCTTCCTGTTTTCTTCCTTCCCACCCATTTTCTCTTTCTTTCTTCCTCTATCCTACTGCTAGTTTCTTCTCTGTGAGATTACCTCCCATTTCCATGTTGTATGAACCAATTTCTTTGCACAGTTTTAAATTGGGAATGTGAATTTACTGGGGACAGGACCACTTTCTGTTCTTTAAGTACTTAGTACAGTGTCTGAAACATAGTAATTGCTTAATAAATGCTTGTTAAAATGACTCATAGAGACATTGCTCAAAATTACAGTGATTTGGAGTTGAATCTGAGACTTAAATCCCTGATCCCCTGATTCCTGCTCCAGTGTTATTTCTATTCTAACCTGCTACCTTTCCCTTGGTCAACTGTGCGTTTTTTTTTTTTTTTTTGGGGGGGGAGGTGGAAACCTGCTTCTAGGCCCAATGATCTAGTCATTGCTAAAAAAAAAAATCATCTAAATTTTAAAAACACCAAATATATAGGGCATTTGCATATGCATAATAGTATGAGAAAAGAGGGCTGTAATGAAATTGCTAGATGGTACAGTGGATAGAATGCAGGACCTGAAATCTTGATGAGTTAAAATCTGGCTTTAGACACTTATTAGCTTGTGTGACCCTGGGAAAGTCATTGAACCCTGCTTGCTGTGGTTTCTTCATCTATAAAATGAGCTGGAAAAAGAATTAGCAAACCACTCTAATATATTTGCCAAGAAAACCCCAAATGGAGTCACAAATAGTCAGTCACAAATGAAAATGATTTAACAACCATTAAGGAATGAAACTGCACATCTCTATTATGTACAACTTGCTTTTGTTTTAAAGTATATAATAAAATAAACCTGTAGCTTTTCCCTTTTTCCTGTGGCTTTTTTGGCCTTCATTCTGTTCTTTTCTCCCTATTATCTGGTCCAGTTTTTTTTTTGTTTGTTTGTTTATTTTTTTTTGCTGAATATTATCTCCAAGAAATCATAAAAATGTTAAAAACTAGCAGGGACCCTTTTGTTTTCCTGAGGCATGGGAGGTGAATAAATTCTTCTAAATTCCCATGACTTGTTAAATATAGTGAGATTTGAATCCAAATCTTCTGATTAAAACAATGGTTTTTCCAACACATTATACATGAAGCATTTTTATTCACCCATTATGTTTCCTTTGGGTTAGAAGCTAGCGAAAATAAAATGTACTCTTACCAGAAAGAATCTTTTTTTTTTTTTGATACCCTGCTAATGAATATTCAGGACATAATATATAATTTTCTAGGGTTTGAAAATAAATGTTGTAGATCTTCATCAAAAGTCCTCAAAGTTGGAAGGAAATGCAGTGATTTAGTCCAACCTAGACCCTACCCAAGAATCTTTTTTGTAACATTCTAAATTCTGTATCATCACACTTGTCCTTGAAACCCAAATGCGGGAGAGTCTATTACTTCCTGAGGGTAGTAATTCCACTGTTGGATATTGGCTTGGAATTTTTTCCTCAATTAAATTAAATTAAATTGAAATTTATTCCTTTACAATTTCCATGTGTTGCTCCTAGTTTTGCTTTCTGAAGTCTAACAGATCAAAGGTAGTCCTTGTTCCATGGGACATCACAAATATTTAAAGTCAGATGCTGTGTCTTCCTTTCTCCAGCACAAACATTCCTATTCCCCATATTCTCTCTTGGATTGGTATTATATGTATTAAAAATCAATGGAAGAGAGAATGAAAGGTTATTTAAACAATGAAAAAATTTGATACTCAGTTAAATGTATAAGAGATATGTCCCAACTCCCTAATATGGTGATCTGTTGATCAATGGCAGATTATTTCAAAGAGCTCTGTTTTTTTTTTAATTAAAGTGTGATGTAACATGATTATCTCTTAAATATTTAGCAAATTTCCTACATTTGTTCACCAGCATCCAACTCAATGCAGGAATTTATTTTATGCCACACTTCCATGATAAGAGACATCATGATAATTGATTTCTAGAATCAGCTCTGTGATGAAACATCTATACACATATGAGCAAGTCAATATATACCTTTCCCTGTTTTCTTCATTTGTAAAATGAAGCTAACACATTGTACTTTCATTCTATGATTCTAAACTTATCTGAGAGAAGGGGATTTTCATTTTTGTGGTGTTCACTTCAACACTCTTAATGTACTCTCTCTGTAGTTGATCTATTTTAATTCTGTAATTTTTACTTATTCCTTACCAAAATCCTTTGAGACCAATAAAATTTTGGAGCAAATTCCTGTAATTTTGGAGCAAAAAATGGAGATATGAAAATTAAGTGACTTATTGAAATCCTGATATGAAACTGTACAAAGGAAGGATTGGAAGAACTCCATTCACCTTGCTCTGTACCTCTTTCACTAGACCGTGCCCCATTTATCCCAGCATTGCTGATGAGAACTAGTTAATGGAATAGCACATAGCTCTAAATGTCTTTTCTGCATTTAAATACGTCCAATGTCATTTTTCTCCCTAATGTCCCATGGCAATGAGCTCCACTGGAGAGTTTGGGAATGGATGAATACATCATGTTACACGTTCCTTAAAAAGGCAAAAGTTCCTGAGGAAAAGTGATTGGGAGGAAACCCCCAAAGCCGAATTTGGTTTTAGTAGTGATTATGGGCCTCCCAAACTGCCAAATGTGAATTAAAATGCCATCCAAATGACTGTGTTTTGGAACCTTATCTATCCATGCTTTATTCATTTGGTGACACTGCCCAATCACATATTGCTGTTGAAATCATCATCCATTAACAGTAATTGGGAATCTGCCATGAAGCCTCATCCAGAAGAGATGAGTGAATTTGGCTCCATGAAGAATTCCTGTCACTGCCTTTATCTAGCAACAAAGATACCAGTCTGAGCCTCTGACTTCATGCTACCATTAGAGGCTCTGTAGAGGCTTAGTCTCTCTAGTACTACCTATGGTCTTGTTTAATGAGTTCATTTTAAAAAATATTCTAATGGTCTGTACTGCCATTTGTGAAAAAGCACAAGGGATTTAAAATTGGAAATCTGAGGAAAAATGTGTCCATTGGTTCACGGGAGTTTTATCTAGGTTGGAGCAATAAGTACTTTCCACCAGGATGCCATTTTCAGGTTTCTAATTTTACTAATAGGGCAGCTAAGTGGCACAGGGGATAGATTTCTGGGACTGGATTCAAGAAATCTCCTTTTTTTTAAATTCAAATCTGTCCAAGGACATTTACTAGTTGTGTGACCTGGGCAAGTCACTTAACCCCATGTGCCTTAGTTTCCTTATCTGTAAAATGAGCTGGAGAAGGAAATGACAAATCAAACCAGTATCTTTGCCAAGAAAACTCCAAATGGGATCATAGTCAGATAAGATTGAAAAGCAACCAAACTACTCCCACAAAAATTGACCATATATTAGGACACAAAATCACAATCAGATGCAAAAAGGCAGAAATAGTAAATGCTTCCTTTTCAGATGACAATGCAATAAAATTATATTCAGTAAAGGGCCAGGGAAAAGTAGACAAAAAATCAGTTGGAAATTCAATAATTAATTCCAAAGAATGAGTGTATCAAACAACAAATTACAGAAACAATATTTAGTTTCATCCAAGAAAATAATGAGACAATGTACCAAAACCTATGGGATGCAGCCAAAGTAATCCTTAGGGGAAATTTTATATTTCTAAATAATCATATAAATAAAATAAAGAGAAGATCAATGTATTTGGCATACAACTAAAAAACAAGGAAAAGGACAAATTAAAACCTCCCAATTAAATACCAAATTAAAAATTATGAAATTCATAGGGTATAAAATAGAAACTAAGAAAACTATTTAATAAAACTGAGTTGATTTTAAGAAAAAACAACTAACAAAATACATAAACCTTTGGTTAATTTGATCAGAAAAAGGAAAGGGAAAAAAAACAAGTCATCAGCATCAAAAATGAAAAGGGTGAACTTACCACCAATGAAAAGGAAATTAAAGCAATAATTGGAAGCCATTTTGCACAACTCTATGGCAGCAAATCTGACAATCTAACAGAAATGGATGAATATTTACAGAAATATAAATTGTCCAGTTTAACAGAAGAGGAAATAAAATACTTACATAGTTCCATTTTAGAAAAAAAATTAAATAAGTTATTAATGAGCTCTCTAAGGAAAAAATTCCTGGGCCAGATGGATTTACAAGTGAATTCTACCAAATATGTAAAGAACAATTAATCCCAATACTAAGTAAACTATTTGCAAAAGTAGGTAAAGAAGAAGTATTGTATGACAATAATAGGGCCCTGATATCTAAACCAGGAAAGGCCAAAACAGAGAAAGAAAATTACAGACTAATAAAATATTAACAAAGATATTACATCAACTTATCAGCAGGATTATACACTATGACCAAGTAAGATTTATACCAGGAATGAAGAAAAACTGTTACCATAATTGACCACATTAATAAGAAAACCAACAGAAATCATTTAATCTTAATAGATGAAGAAAAAGCTTTTGACTAAATACAGCACACCTTCCTATTTAAAACTCTAAAGAGAATAGGGATAAAGAGAGCTTTCCTTAAAATAATAAGCAGTGTTTATCTAAAACCTATAGCAAGCATTATTTGTAAAGGAGAGAAACTGGATGCATTTCCAATAAGATCAGGGGTAAAACAAAGATGCTCATTATCATTACTATTATTTAACATTGTACTAGAAATGTTGGATTTAACAATAAGAAAAGAAAAATTAAATTATTTTATCTACAATAGTTTTAAATGGAATTTCTCTTTCTGTCTCTTGCTGATGGTCTTTGGCAGTAATATAAAGAAATACTGGTGATTTGTGTAGGTTTATTTTATATACTGCAACTTTGCTAAAGCTGTGTGTTGTTTCCAGTAGGTTTTTGGATGACTTTCTAGAATTCTCAAAGTATATCATCATATCATCTGTAAAAAGAGATAGATTTATTTTTTCATTGCCTATTCTAAATCCTTTAGTTTATTTTGTTGCATTGTTGGTGGAGTTGTGAAATGATCCAACCATTCTGGAGAGCAATCTGGAACTACGCCCAAAGAGCAATCAGTCTGTGCATACCCTTTGACCAGCAGTGCCATTACTGGGTCTGTATCCCAAGGAAATCATAAAGGAGAGAAAAGGAGACACATGTGCAAAAATGTTTGTAGTAGCTCTTTTTGTGGCAGGAAAGAATTGGAAAGGAAGTAGAATGTACCATTCTTGTTCTATAAAAAATGATGAACAAGCTGATTATAGAAAGATCTCGAAAGATTTACATGACCTGATGCTGAGTGAAACAAACCAGGAATATATTGTACACAATAACAGCAAGAATGTGCAATGATCAACTACGAAAGACTTGGTTCTTCTCAGCAATGGTGACCTAAAACAATCCCAACAGAGTTTAGACAGAAAATGCCATCTACATCCAGAAAAAAAAAAAAAGATCTAAGGAGACATGAATGTAAATCATGCTCACTTTTTTTGTTTTTTTTCTCTCCCATGTTTTTTCTCTTTTGCTCTGATTTTTCTCTCCCAACACGATTCATAAAGTAATGTGTATTGAAATAAACTTACTACAATTAACAAAAGAAAAATAATTGAACTGAAAATTTTCTGGCAAGAAATACATTAATTCAGCAGGACAGTAAATAACAAAGCTGAACATCTAGTGACAATAACTAGGAAATACGAAACATCTAGTGACAATAACTAGGTTAAAATAGGAAATTAGAGGACAGCCAGCAAGATGCAGTGTAAAAAGGTCTAGATGGAGAGTAATAAAGAACTATTTTCACATCCAAGCTCTGATATATATATATATTATTTGAGTGACTCTGGGCAAATAATTTAACCTCTTAGAGCTAAAGGTAATTATTTAAGATTATTGGTTGCAGAGAAGCAAGTTATTTGAAGTTCCTCATTGAGAGCTCTCTATCCCATTGAAATTAAAGGTCTGGTCACAAAAGAAAAAGAAGCCACTAGATAATGGTCTGGGGTGACCTTCTTTCTTATAATAATTTTACATAGGTGACCCATGCATAAGTAATTGTCTGTTCAACTTGAGTTGTGACCTCTTGTTCCTCTCCTTTGAATGGAAGGTTTTCTTCATGTCACTTGCCCCAAGTGCAAAACATTCCCAGGTACCACTCTGATTTTCAAGGATTGAAAAGAGTCTTTTATTGTTTTCTTTGGGGTGAAAGATTCATCCTCTATTCCGATCTAGCATATCTTTTCACATTCATGGTCCTGAACATGAAAAATAGGAGATTTATATTTTCCTTTCTTGAAAGACAAAAGGTTGAGATAGAGGGAATGCTTCCTTTTCTTCAAATACCTAGATGAATATATGATGCATCCTCTCTTGTAACAAAAATGTAGTGTAATTTAGTAACATCTAACAGTTCTGATAAATAATAATTATTTCATGTCATATCACACATATTTTTATTAAGCTGTATTATATCATATTATGTGAAGTTGTCATCACTATATCACATATTATTATTTAATTTTATATAAGAATATTGTTAAGTAGCAATAACAATTTATATTTATTTAATGTTTTAAAATGTACATGTATTTTTCATTACAACAGCCCTATCAGGAAAATAGTATAGTGATTATCAATAAATGTTAAATAAGTATGTTGAAAATCATAACTCTTTCCAGATGAGAACTTCTATTATAGCCTGATTTGTGATCAAAGCATGCAATGATCTTGAGATTGTAAAGGTTGTATAAGTAGAATGATTGAATGTAATAAGAAATATAATAGGGATAACTTTAAGGGTAAAAAAATGGGAGGGGATAGGGGACTCAGAAGCCCAGATGGACTACATGTTAAGGTAGTAGTAAAGAAAGCCACTGTGATCTTGAATTGTATCAAGAATATGTTGAGAATAGAGTAGGGATTCTTAGCGTCTGTGTGTGTGTGTGTGTGTGTGTGTGTGTGTGTTTTGGATCCCTTTTGCATTCTGATAAGTATCTTCTTGGAATAATATTTTTAGTGATGGGAAGAAATGCTAAATTTCAATTTAAGTTAGTGAAAATTATGATGTATTTTGTTCCTATCCAAATTTACCCATCTCTTGAAATCTATCCATCTTTTCCTTGAGGATTACAGATTAATAACACTTCCTGTAGGAGAAATAAAAAGTGATAATCCCTTTGGAATGTGTCCTTGTCAGAATGCATCTGGAATAGGATGATCAGTTCTGGGTACTGAATTTTAGATAATATGGTAATAAATGGAGAATATCCAGAGGAGAAGGATCAGAATATTGACAGGTCTCAAATATACCCTATCTACACATACACATACATACAGCTAAAGGAACTGCAGAGAGAAATTTGGTGTGGAGAAATAAGAGAAAAGCCTTCAAGTATTTTCAGCAAAAAAGGGATTAGATATGATCTGCTTAGATCCAGAGATCTACTTTGGGAAATCATGTATACCCCCTCAGAGAAAATCATCAAGCCCTATTTGATCATTTAGGCGGAATATTTTGGAGGGAATTATCAAGTGCTCAATCTATTGTAAAGCTCAGTGGTAACTTTCAATTCTTGGTTTCTGTGATCTTGCACCTAAATGCTTATCCAAAGCCTCCTAGGTGAGTGTTCTTTCTTTCTTCTTTCCCCCATGCTATTTCCATTAAAATACAATTATCATTTCCACAAGAAAAAAGAGCTTGATATAAATATATTTACCACCTAAACACAGTAAACACACACTCATCTTGTTGAGAGCAAAAATCTCTTCAACATTTTTAAAAGGTCTTAAATTGGATAATAAGTGAAATACTTTCTCCTCAAAGCCTTAATTCAGTATGTGAAATTATTAGGCTTTCTTTTGTAGTACTCAGATCTGACAATTTCAAGTGCTACGTTCCATGGGAGTCTCTGTTTCCTGAATAGATTTTTAAACAGAAGTTCAATCTTTGATTGATCAGATTATACTTAGAGTCATACTCAGGAATCTCCTTTGTTCTTATCCATATATCATGATCTGAAACCTTTCTTGTAAAGAAGTAGTTTTGGTTTTAAGTGAGATCTCCCACTATGCCAATTGAGACTGCCTTATAAGAGTCAGTGAGTTGTAATTAACCTTTTTTTGGAAGGCAAAACATAAAATTGAAGTTCTTTTTGTTAGTCTTTATAAAAATCAATGGATGATTTGGAGGATCCATTTTTTTTTGCCATGGATATAAAGAAAACTAAAGTATACCAGGAAATAGAAAGGAGAGAGGGAATACATTTTCTGCTTGTAGCTTCCTATCTCTCTCCCAAAGAAAAGAGATATGTTTTATCTTTTCTCTGAGAAGTGTTTTGTGTGAATATATTATGAGTATTTTCTCTCCTTGAGCTAAATTTGTTTTAGTGGCTTGGCTGGATTTTTACAAATCTTTCAGTACTATTCAAAGATGGGTTTAAGAGAAGCCCTGGATGTGGAGATTAGGAGATGGCCTCAGATTTAGGAATTAGTGTAGCGGTCTGACAGCTGAGTAGGATAAGATGGAAGAGCATCCCACTGTCAAGCGACACTGAGCACAACAGAACTGACCAGGGATGTCCCAGGCTTCTCCCACTGTGGGGCAGAAGGAGATAGCATACACATGAATGCAGTAACAGAGGGGCAGGGACCCCACTGACTGTGAGCACTTGCAGGAGAGCAGAATGTCTGCTTTCATTTCCAGGGAAGAGAGGAGCCACCTCTGGGGGTGAAGAAGGTAAGATCATTTGTGGGACAACATGACCATGGGCTCTACCCATGATACACAAGTGGAAAGGAGATTCCAAAGCTGACTCTCAGGACAGACCACAGAAAATAAAAATAAGAAGGCTCCATGGCTTGAGAAATTATTTGCCATACCTCAATATTAGTACTTGATTATACCAATAATTACTAAAAATAAAATAGAAAAAATAAAAAATAAGTTAAAGTGAATAAAGGAGAAGGAACTCAAATTTAGATAGCTACTGTGGGAATAGAGAAAATCAGGGTTTATATTCAGGAGAAGATAATGAAGCTAAAAAGTCATGCTTTTTTTCAGTGAGAAATGCCAAATAATCCCAAACACAAAGAAAGTTTCTTAGAAGAACTTTAAATACAAATAAGTGAGATTGAAGGAAAATAATGGGGAAAAACAGGAGCATTCTGAGAAATTCAAGAAAATTATGAAAAGAAAGTGAATCAATTTGAAATAGAGAAGCAAAAACTTAGGAAAGAAAATAATTCCTTGAAAACTAGAACTGGATGAAGGGAACTTAATGTTGTTCTAAAACACAAAGAAATAATAAATCAAAATCAAAAGAATGAAAAAAATAGAAGAGAATGAGAAATATTTTATCAGAAAAACAACTGATTTGGAGAACAGATCAAAAAGAAATAATATAAGAATAATGAGACTGATTGAAAATGAGACTGACTCTTTCTCTTTGTCTCTGTCTCAGTCTTTCTCTTCCTCTTTATCTCTCTTCCTCCTTCTCCCCTCTCTCTGATTCCTGGAGGAGTGTATAGGTTGAATTAAATAAACATCTTTCAAGTTTATAAAGAAGTAAGAAGGTAATGGAATAAGATAAAGAAGGGAAGAGAAGAGTGTGTAAATTAATGGGATGGAATAAAGGGAGAACAACATATATTTGGAAGATAGAAACAAAAAGGCAGGGAGATAAGGTTGGGGAAGAGAATAAAGAAGAGATTCTTGGAGGAAATCACGTTAAATAATAGGAGGGCAAGGTGTCAGGATAGGAATAAAGTAAGGAGAATAGTGAGATAAATAAGGAGGAAAATAAAGAACAACTAATTATAATTGATATTTGATGAACTTGATGAATTCACCCATAAAATGAAAACAGATTAAACATTTGTAGTCAACAATATATTGCTTTCAGGAAATGTTATAAAATGAGAGGTACACACAAGCATAAAATAAAGATCAGGATTAGAATTTATTATGTAAAAAAAAAGAAGTAGTAATCATGATCTCTGACAAAGTTAAAACTAAAATAAATTTAATCAAAAGGGGAAAATAAGAAAACTACACAATATGTCATTCATATTAATCAATGTTGTTTTAGACTATTTAAAATAACTAGACACTTTAAGATTGAAATATTACTGCAGTAAAAGAAGTGATGAATTGATGGATTTAGAAAAATAATTGAAAAACTTGGATTATGAAGAAACAGGATAAATGGAAATAAGCATAGGATTTCCAGACTCTGGGTTCCTGGCTGTTGTTACTTGTCTTTCGTTCCTGAAGAGGACCATGATATGCAAGTGAATTGGATTTAAGTGATGGAGGGATGTGCAAAGTCACCTGCCTCACTTTCCCCTCCAGAGCCATCTGGGTCCAATGGTATTAGATTACTTTCCTCAGGACCATACCTTAAATCAAAACCAATCTGATTCTTGTTGGCCATCAATAGGTCCTAGATCAAGCCCCATTGGTCATTATTTTGGTCCAGATTTACTCAGATAGAATCTAAACAACAATCTAACAATGATCTAAACAATAATCATTTCTGCTTTGGCCAGAAACCCTGAAGGTCTTCCCCTCTTGGATTCATTCATTCTTTCATTTATTCATTCATTCATTTAGATTTCTTTGGACTAAATGAAAGAGGAGATTCTTTGATTCAATTGCTACCAAGTCTTAATCACTGAATAGGAGTTGTCTCAGTCAAACTGAGATCTGTGGAAGATCTTAGCAATCCAAAGTCTCCCATTGCATCTGGGGTCATCTCCAGCTTCCTGGTATAATAGAGGCAGTCAGAGAACCTGTATTTAAATCCTATCATTGATACTTGCTACTCTGTGACTTAGGGTAAATTGCATGTATTTGAACCTTATCTGATGTTTTCCTCACCTATAGCATCAAAGAATTTGGATTAGATGTGGTTCCTTCCAGCTCTAGCTTTGATGCTTTTCCCATAACTCAAAGATCATAGAGCCTGAAGCACCCTGGCTATATCTTAATTCTATTTGTTGTGTTCTTCCTGTTCTAACTTTTGGTTGTTTGTTCTAGTTCCAGTGACAGAAGTCAGCAGGATGCCTTAATTAGTTTCATTCACATCTGACAGTTTGAAGTTCTATGGTCCTTGGGAGTCTCTGTTTTCCGAATAGATTTTTAACAAAAGTTGAACCGTCTACTGATCAGAATATAAATATTCTCTGTCTGTGTCCTGTGGATATCTCTAGTTACCCATCCTTTTCTTAAAAGACTCAAAGGGTCTGTTGTTTTCAACTAATTATTCTATTCTTCTCTTTTTTACATTAGTAATAAATGGTAAAACACTTTTTAAATGAATCTTTCTGATTACTTTTGCTTTTAGATAATAGTATATATGTGTATATATATATACATATATACATATACACAAGAAGTAAAGGTTATAAGTATATATATATATATATATATATATACTTATAACCCTTACTTTTCTTCAGAAAATAGGGAATTGTCTATCAGCATCTGTTCTTCAGGATAGAAGTTCATTCCATTTGGTCAGAGTTATATTCTTTTTTTACATTTTAATCGTATTCTATTATTTACATTTATCCATTTGCCTATTGTAGATTCCTGGTTTTGTTTATTTTACTCTTACTCAGTTCTTACACCTTTGTCCTGTTTCTCTGAAAACAAAATCTGACTCCCAATCAAATACTCAAATAGATTTATAATTTAATTGATTCAGGAATTTTTCTCCAGTGATGGAGATTGTATCCCATTCATATACATCCATCTTACCTCTCATCCATATCCTACCTCAAGTGTGCTACAGAGGAAAATTTACTAGATTCCTTTCTAAATTTCTCTTGAAAATGTCAAGATATTGCTAGAATATACTCACCATCTGTTTCACTTGCTCTTATCACATGACCAGTTCATTTTCTCTTTCTGTCTTCTTTACTACGCCTTTTTAGAGTCCTGGTTGCTTTACATTGGAGCTTGTTGATGTATTAGAGGCAGTAGCTTCCAGGTCTTCATTATGCACTACAATACCAATGCCATGTTTGTATTCAAAAGATGGACTTTTGCTATTATGGAAATAATAAAATGCTTTGTTACTTCATGATGTTAATCTGACGCTTTTTTTATTTTTCAAATCTGCATCATGCTCATTTCCATCTTTGTTTCTCACTCCAGATGTACTTACAGTAGACTGAGCCTATAGGGCATCCATTACAATGCATGTTAAAATATGGGCAGTGATTTTTAGCAATTTGGTCCTTCCTGTGTGAATGGCCAACACTGAAATTTTTGAATGATTACAGATCTCCTCATTATGTTCTTCAGTGACTTCAAGCTTGATAAAATTAAGATAATGCTATCTACAAATTGGAACATCTGGAGGACCTGTGCATCCACAGGAACTACCTCATTGACTGGGGTTTTGCATTGGAACTCTTCTTTCCCAGTGGTAAATGCTTTTGTTAATATACACCTCCCTTTTTAGCATGATGTTTATTATACAGGGCTGAAATTGATATATCTTCTGGTCTATAGTGAATGGGAAACATCTTGTTTTAAAAGATCCTGTTAGGTGCTGTTCTGTTGAGCTGATTGATTTTTCATGATGAACAAAGAATAAGTGAGAGGATCTTCTGTCAAGTTTTCAAAAATGTGAAGATATGATCAGTTGTTCAATCTCATTTGTGAAAACCTACTTATTTGCTTTTAATATATTCAATAAGAATCACCTCAATTTTATATAGATAATAGTTTGAAGTTTTGTGTAGAAAGTCTAGTTTGTTTTTTTTTCCACATGTTGGATATATTACCTATCTTTTGATACCCTTTGATTCCCTTAAAAGTCCCTTTATATTTACTTGATCCAATCTAACTGCTTTTTTCAGCTTTGTTCTTTTTAGAATTGTTTTTGTTTCCTCTATAATAACCTTATTATTGTGATGTTCGAGTTCATGCATGGCAGTTCCATTAAGCCTTGGTGGAAGAAATAGTTGTTTTGATAATTTAAAAAATATTTTCCATTTTTAAATTTTGCAGTCTTTTTTTCATTCTTGAATAACCTTGGATTAATTTTACCAATCTGACATCTTCCTAAGCTTTATTTAGAATGGTTTTTACCCATTAGTGCTTTTCTTTGCTTCTTCAGATGATATTGCTCATAATGGTTCATTATCTCTGTTCTTAAGAATTCACAAATATGCTAATAGCATAAACTGTTGCTATCCGTGGCAGCCATCACTCTCTGTTTGACAAGAAAGTCAAATGTTTGTTGAATTCAGCACTTTCTGAGATTTTTTTTTTGTTGTTGTTTTTATTGCTTTTAGCATTTCAATTACAATTGATTTAATTTCTGGTTGAAAATATATTCAATATCAATGTCATTTCTCTTATCCATTTAGAATCTTGATTTTTGATAACTTGTTTAACTCTAGATTAAATCTTCATAACTGTGCTCTATATCTTTTTTTCTCCTTAGTATTGTAAGTCTCTGATATGTGAACAGATAGCTGATTGGGATAATTCCTTTATGTTGAAATGTAGTTGTTTTTACTAATTAGAAGGTTCTTTAGTGCTCACCATTTCCAACATTGCCATTTTTGGGAAAGAAAGCATTCATGATAGAGAATCATGAAGTTTCTGTATAGTTTATAAGTCTTTGTATACTCTATTCTTTTTATTGAATTATATTTTCTCACATATTTCCACCTATTCTCATCATTTCATTGAGGTCACTAATCAGAATGAATGTTGATTTGATTTAGAGGGTTTTATGAAGTTCTTCATAAAACTATCCCTTTTGCCTTTATTAGTATGTTATAGTTATTATCATAGTGATCTTTTTCTGTGATACCATTAGTATATAGCATGTGATGATCAATTGTTTTATGAAATTGTTTCTTGTCACTTTTGGGAGTATAGTACTGCTATACTACCAACTCCTTTCTTTGCCTTTCCAGGGAAGGCCTTTGAGTCATCCTTCAATATACTGGCAACTTCCTTTTATTCTATTATAGTAAAAATATTATGATTGATATAATAATTTAGCTCTTTTAGCAATATATCTACTAATTGGTCATTGGATTAGAATTTCTCATTTAGAGTATCTGTGGCCAAAATAAAATTCATTGATGGTTTAAAAATTATGAGACTCTTAGAATCTTCTGCTTCCATTTATACCAATCTGCCACAGTTCCTGAAGAAGCAAAAAAAAAAGACTGCAAAGGAGTCTGGGCCAGTTAATTTTTTCCCTATATTATGGTTTGTGATGGTCAAAAATATTTCTTACAAAGGGCCAAACTACTGGTGATATGCTTCCCCTTTGACTATCAAGCTGGTCCTTAGAAAATAGTTCCATTCCAGGATTTGTGTTTAAGCCTTTTTAGAATGACAAAACCTTCCATAGCTTGTGCTTCTCTGGCATAGCCTTCGAGAAGATATGCTCATCTCCATGTCATGATCAGGTACTGAAATACACCAATTGCTTTTTATAATATTTGTGTACGACATTTTATATAGCTAGTTGATGGGGGAAAATTATATCCTCTCTTGTTTTTTTCTAACAAAAATTGTTTCTATGAATGAACATATTAACATAGTGTTTAATAAGTACAGAGACAGCAATTGCAGGGATAAGGACTCACTAGCCAATAAAAGCAACTTGGAAAACTAAAATTAATGTGATAGAAATAAGCTAAGATCAAAATCTCATATTATGCCCCCAAAGGCCCAGTTAGATAAATGACTTGAGTATAAAAGTAAGGGGATATATGACTTGAGTATAGGGATAAAGTTCATAAACAGGTAAAATATAAAGAGGATCATAGAAGATAGAAATGAAAAATTTGATTATATAAAACTGGAAAGGGTTTACTCATGCAAAAATCAAAGAAATTAAATTTAGAAATTAATTAACTAGGAAAATCTTTATACCAAGTTCTGCTGTTAAAAGTATGATATTTAAGATATATAAGGAAGTGATTTAAATAGATAAGAATTCTGCTTTGGATAAATAATTAAAATGTATGAACAGGAAGTTCCCAAAGGGAAAAAAAAAGAAATTCAAGCTATGAAGTTCCATATGTAATAAAATGGTCCGAGTAATTAGAAAAGTTCTAATTAAAATAACTCTAAGATTATGTCTTAGACCTCTTAGATTGTCAAAGATAACAAAACAAAAAGAAAAAAATGCAATTGTTGGAGGGGCTACAGGCAGACAGACATCTTCTGAATTACAAATGAGGCTGTGGTTGGTTTGGCCATTCTGGAAAGCAAATTGAAATTATGCCCCCAAAGGCACTAAACTCTATGTACCTGTTTAGTCAATAATAGTTTTACCAGACAAATTGTTCCAAATGGATCAAATAAAGTGGAAAATGCTGTACATACAAAAAAATATTTGTAGCAGCTTTTTTTGTTATAGTAATAGGGAAATGGCTAAACAAATTAAAGTAAATGAGAACAATGGAGTATTATTGCCCATTAGAACTTATGACAGAAATAATTTCAGGGAACTCTGGGAAGATTTGTATGAACTGATTCATGATAAAAAATGTGTAGAACCAATGTAATAATTTTCATTGTAACAATAACATTGTAAAGAACAACAAACTTTGAAAGGCTTATGAACTAATCCATTCAATGACCAATAGTAGCACTAGAAGGGTGATTATAGAGCTTGCTCCCCTCTTCCTATATATAGGTGGTAGAATTGGGATGCAAAATTACATATACATTGTTAGAAATGGTAGAATTTGTTAGAAAAGGTAAATGATTTTCTTAACTATGCAGATTTCCCACAAAGTGTGTTTTTCTTTATTAGTAGTAAGATTAAGAAAGGAGAGAAAAGTTATTGATGTTATTGCCCAAAATAAGAAAAGATGGACAAAAAGGGTAATTAAAGCAATAAAAATAAACACAAGGAAGGTCAGAAGGAAAAATAATGGGACAACTTTGAAAATAATATGTTTATTTTATTATATATTTTATAAAAAGGAAATTGTATTAATAGTGGTAGAGATTTGTTTTACACAAAGATCTTCTTTTTCTCTTCCCTTTGCATATAGAAATATTCTTTTTGTGTGTTCATAAGTTCAGAATACAAATAGAACAAAATATTAAAGTGTGATGAATTTTTGTGTAGATATGGGGCATGGAAGTAGTAGTGGTAGTAGTAGAAATAATAGTGAGAGGAGAAGGAGGAAGAAGTGAAGGAGTTATATTAATAGTAGTAATAGTAGAAAATTGAATGCCAGGAATTAGAAAATTATTATCTAAGGATCAATGAACAATATAATAGATTAATAGATAATTTTTTATTTTTTTTTCAATTTGTCTTTGTCCCAGTCTCTCTGTCTTTGAATGTCTCTGTCTCTGTCTCTCTCTCCCCCTTATGCTAAGCATAGTACTTGACACATAATGGATGCTTGTAAATGTTTGTTGAATTGAAGTAAACTATGTAGAGTTGATCCATGGTGCTCATCTATGTGGCTGAGGAACTCTTGCCAGAGGATATGGAATCCATAGATAACCACAGAAAGTTCTCTAATTAGGGAAGAATGTGGCCTTTGAGCTCATTGATAAAGTGCTCTAAGATCTTACAAATCTCCAAGGGACCAGACCCTCTGGTATGAACAATCTAGTCCTTCTCTAACCCTGGAAATGAAAGCATTTCTCAATATAGTTAACTTTTTTTACATGTCATCTTAAAGGTCTCCCATGCTCATACCCAGCTGTCTCCTCTCTAGATAATACATGCTCTCTTCCTAGAGGTTTGTCCACTGTGAGGAAAAACCATTGAATTTGGGATGGTGGGACAGTAGAAGGAAGGAATCTTTTTTTTTTTTTTTTTTTTTTTTTTTTTTTTTTTTTAAGGGCCTGATATGTAATACACTAATTTGCATTTATCCTGAGCATAATATGCCTACAGAAAGGAACATGAGAACTCCTGTAAATCATAAATCTTGAATTGTTGTGTTAGTTATGAACTTTATTTGCTGAGTGACCTTGGGAAAATAACATTCACTCTGGATTTCTATTTCCTTATCTCTGAAATGGACATAATCCCATCTCCAATATATCTTTTGGGGGTGGAGGGTTGGGAAAATCAAATAATTTAACAGATTTAAAAAAGGGAATTTTAATAATTTTAAAATGATATACAAAATTTTAAAAATATGATTACTTACAAGCAAGCCAGAGTCTTCAGGATGCTATAAAATAGCATTTAAAAATACTCTTTTTGTATTGAATCCTTAAATCCAAAAAGTACTGTGCTTTGTTTTCTCTTTATTCCCTCTAGATAAATAAGCCAAATCAGAGTGAACAATGATGTTGGGTTTTTCTCTATTGGCTTAATTCATCCAGCCAAATACAGTGACAGCTCTGATGAGTTGTCCATATCTCCAGCCAGGAGTGCCATCTATCTTCCCTGTCTTTTAACTGGCAAAATACTTTAATCAGGCTCAGGGTTTTTGCAAAAGGGCATTTGCCCAGAAAGGAACAATGTTTTTTTGTTTTGTTTTTTTTCCTGCTGTGCAAAGGGTCCCTATTTCATGCTCTGAACTCATCATGTGTCCAGAGCTCAAAGTGATATTTATATGTTTTATTTTCAAACTCTGTCTGATTACTGAGAGTCTGCCTTGAGAGAAACAACCAGTGACTGTATGCAATCTGAATGGAAAATTTGTATCCTGTCTTGTTTGTTTTAGTTCCTTTTAGAAATAACATTAAAGATGAAAGACTACTTTTTTAAAATTTATGACAAAGCTTTTACTTACACATTTTCTTATAGTATATCCTTCTCCCAATATGTTTTGTTGGACATTTATGATTTTTTTAAATATTTACACATCTGTCATGTTGTGAAAGAAGAACAAAAGGGGAAAGCCACAGAAAACCCAAACATTGAAAATAGTATGCTCCAAACTGCATTCAGACTCTTCAATTTTTTCTCTAGACATGGATAGCATTTTCCACCACAAGTCTTTTGGAATTATCTTGGATCATTGTATTGCTGAGAAGAGCTAAGTCAGCCATAGTTAATCATTGCATATTGTTGCTGCTACTGTGTACAATGTTTTCTTGGATCTGCCCATTTCACTGACCATAAGTTCGTGCAAGTCTCCAGATTTTTCTGAAATCTACTTGCTCATTTCTTGTATCACAATAATATTCCATGCATTAATATACTCAACTTATTCAGTTGTGCTCCAATTGATGAATAGTTCCTCAATTTTCAATTCTTTGCCACCATAAAAAGAACTACTCTAAATATTTTTGTACCTGTGGTTCCCCTTTTCCTACTTTTATAATCTCTTTGGGATGTGGTATTGCTGAATTAAAGAGCACGGACAGTTTGATTCCCCAACACATTTTGAGTAGAAAACAAAAAGACATCATCCTTGTGCAACTATCTATCTATCTATCTATCTATCTATCTATCTATCTATCTATCTATCTATCTATCTATCTAATTTATATACCTATTCACTTGTCTACCTGCCACCTTCCTATTTGCCTATCTATTTAATCAACCCATATTTAACTTTGAAATAGCAAGCAGAACTACCATTTAGAGTCTTCACTTAATGGTATGAACTTGGTTTTAGACAGAATAAGCACTCCAGTATTCCAAAGTTCTTTTATAAGAAAGAGTTTTCATAAGAAGGGGTTTATAAGAAAGGTTCCTAGAAGGTCAGTATGGGCATGGCCAGCTGCTGTCATAGGCTGGGGTATGGATAAGAGAAGTCTTATCTGAAATCATTGCTCTGACCTGTTTCTCTTTCCCCTCCACCACATATCTTTCCTAAATCTTTTCATCTGTAAAATAAAGAGTTTGCACCAGACATGAGGTTTGTTTCCAGCTCTAAATCTATGATTTTTGAGACTAGAATACTCTGGACTGTCAGATGACAACTACTTCTAAACTGGCAGGGATTTTTCTTTAGTAGAAAACAGGAACTAGAGCTCCAACATCAACTGGTCCTCATTCACTTGTCTTAAACGTATAAGGACCCAAACACCATATTTAAAAAGGAAGCAAATCCTGTATGTAAACACAGCTTTTAAACCACTTAATAGTCAATATTTCCTTAAGCAGGCAAGCATGGTTTAGGAAAGTATGTGATATGACTGAATCACCAAAGCTCTTCTCATAATATTGCAAAAAGAAAGATAATGGAGGAAATGATGATGACCACTCAAATAAATATATCATACTCTTCCTTTTGACATAAATATGGTTGCTAAGTTAGGGGAAATACTGTGCAGTATAGTAAATGATAATATGAGATTAGTACAGTTATAAAATGAAAATGGAGATAAGAAAATAACCAGAAAACATAAGTAATTGCATTCATTTTTGCTATATGTTTCACTTAGGATATGGGAAAGGAATGATATCAGGAACTGGAAATAGAATGAACATAGTTGAACCAATAATTGTATAAGGATGTTTGGGAGGTAAAAGAGATACAGATGACTTAGAGACTTTGAACCTAAATGACTGGATAGATAATGGCACCATCAACAAAGTAGAGATGGTTGGACAAGGAATTGATTTTGGGAGGATTACAACCTTTTGGAAGTCTTGAACATTTTAGTTTTTAGGTGGCCATGGAATATCCAGATGGTGAAAGCCTGATTAGGGCAGTATATATAGATCTGAAAGTCACTTGCAAAGAGATGATACTGGAACTCCTGAGAGCTGATGACATCTAGGAACATAAGATCACTGCTAAGGACCAAAAGATACCTAATTGCCCTTTGACAGACAGAGTACTGCACTTGGAATGTAGAAGTTCTAAATTTAAGTCCTACATCAGACAATTACTATCTATGTAAATCAGGAAAATGATTTAACCTCTCTGCCTTTCTTTTCATAATTTGTAAAATGGAGATAATAGCACCTACTTCACAGGGCTCTTGTGAAGATCAAATGAGATAAAGTTCTTTCCAGAACTTAAAATGTTAGCTATTATGATTTTGCTTCTGTCATGTATAATTTATATATGCATATATTTCTATATGTGCACATTCTACCAAAATATGTAAGATATGAGAGCAGGAATTTTCTTTTTTTCCTTTTCCTTCCTTCCTTCCTTCCTTCCTTCCTTCCTTCCTTCCTTCCTTCCTTCCTTCCTTCCTTCCTTCCTTCCTTCCTTCCTTCCTTCCTTCCTTCCTTCCCTCCCTCCCTCCCTCCCTCCCTCCCTCCCTCCTTCCTTCCTTCCTTCCTTCCTTCCTTCCTTCCTCCCTCCCTCCCTTCCTTCCTTCCTTCCTTCCTCCCTCCCTCCCTTCCTTCCTTCCTTCCTTCCTTCCTTCCTTCCTTCCTTCCTTCCTTGGTTCCTTCCTTCCTTCCTTCCTTCCTTCCTTCCTTCCTTCCTTCCTTCCTTCCTTCCTTCCTTCCTTCCTTCCTTCCTTCCTTCCTTCCTTCCTTCCTTCCTCCACTTCTTCCTCTTCCCTTCCCTCCCTTTCCTTTATCTTCCTTATTAAAATAGGATGCTAGTGCATAAAGAGTAGACTCAAAGAAAGACATCAGAAAGATGATGATGATGGTAAACATCTATATTTTTTCACAGTATTTTAAGGTTTGCAAAACACTTTATATGTGTTATAGCATCTTATTTTTGTTACACTATCTTATCTTCACAACCACTGTGTGTGGCAGGTTTAAAAAAACTGCAAAGGTCAGAGGAAGCTAAGGTATAGAGGACTTTGAATAAAGGAGCAGATTTGGAAGATATTGCAGAAGGTGAAATTGATAGGCTTTTTTTGCAACGGATTGGATACGAGGGATAAGAGGAATCAATGATGACATCTATAGTCATTTCAGTAGGAATTTTTAGAGGTAGGATTTGAAGCCATGTCACCCTAATGCTGAGTACAGTACTAGTCCTGTAGGTGCTAGTGAACAGAGGCATTTCATCCTAAATTCCTAACTTAGTGATGGAGACTGGGGCAGTTTCCTGGACCAACTAACTGTTTTTATTTATCTGTCATTTGTAAGTTTTCCTGTTAATAGTAATCACATTTTTTCTAGAGAGTTACAAATCCATGACTCTCTGAAATCTCCTCTCTTCTCTCCAGAACCTTATTCTTCTCTGTTCCAAATGCCCCTTGCCATTTTTTCTCTTTCCATCAATGGCTTGAACATCAGGTTTTTTCCCTTAAGCACACTGCAGATTCTACATTGGCAAAAGCAGGACTACAAAGACAACAGATTTGCAAATCCAACATATCTCACTTATTCCAGCCTTGCTGTGAATACTATTGACTTCAGACATCACCACAGTTCTCTTTGAAAACTCATATGTCATCCTCTTTATCTCCCTTTGTGTGAACATGGCACAGGTAATGCTATAGATGTATAGTAGTATTAACCTATTAACCTCAAACCCATATCCCACGT
This sequence comes from Sminthopsis crassicaudata, assembly GCF_048593235.1. Lineage (NCBI taxonomy): Eukaryota > Metazoa > Chordata > Mammalia > Dasyuromorphia > Dasyuridae > Sminthopsis > Sminthopsis crassicaudata. The sequence continues at coordinate 212,609,611 of NC_133622.1, read as the reverse complement.
GTGACCTCCCTTCATCATTACCCACTTTGCATTGGTATTGCAAGGCAATGGAGAGTTTAAGACTTTTAGCCTATTTCCTCAACTGTAAAATAGGAATCATAATAGCACCTACCATCCAAAGTTGTGAGGAACAATATCTATGAGATAATGTTTGGGGTTTTTTATGTGCAAACATATTTATGCAATTCTCTTGCTGCACAAGAAAAATCACATCAAAAAGAAAAGTAAATAAGTAAGAAAATAAAATGCAAGTGAACAACAACAAAAAAGGTGAGAATGTTATGTTGTGATCCACATTCAGGTCCCACAGCCCTCTCTCTGCTTGTAGATGGCTCTCTTCACAAGATCATTGGAACTGGCATCAGTCAAGAGATAACATTTGTAAAAGACTTAGCAGAGTACTTGGGACACAGGTTATTTTTATCTTCCAAATTCAATTCTTCCTTTGCAACAACAACAACAACAACAAAATTCGGTTCTGCACATATATATATTATATCTAGGATATACTATAACATATTTAATATGTATGGGAATGCCTGCCATCTAGGGGAGAGGGTGGAGGGAAGTGGGGGGAAATTCGGAACAGAAATGAGTGCAAGGGATAATGTTGTAAAAAATTACATATGCATATGTACTGTTAAAAATGTTATAATTATAAAATTAATTTAAAAATAAAAAAATAAATCTTTAAAAAATAAAATAAAATAATTCTAGAAAAAAAAGAGTACTTGGGACAGAGTAGATATTATAGAAATGAATATAATTCATTTCCCTCCTTCCCTGCCTCCCTTCCTACAAAATCCTTCTAACTCTCCCCAAATCCTTCTTCCCTATTATTCCTACCCGAATGATTATGTACATTATGGATCACATGATACATTTTTAAAGTCAGCCCCCTTATCCCAAAGAAGAATCCCACCTTCTTTCTCTCTCTCTCTCTCTCTCTCTCTCTCTCTCTCTCTCTCTCTCTCTCTCTCTCTCTCTCTCTCTCTCTCTTTTGGTGACACAACTCTAATTCATCTTTGTTGTAGTAATTTTTCCTTACCTCCTCTTTTTTTCCTATTCCCTTCCAATTTTCAGATGACCAGACATCAATACTAAGATTTTTGCTAAATTTCCTGCCAATCAAAGGTTCAGAAGGAAACTGAATAGTAGCTTTTCAGTTCCATAATGAGACTTTGTGGCCTTAATTTCGAGTTGCTTTTTTGACCAAAGTTACCCCATTCAACCATTTACCATGTTAGTGCAAATATATACCATTTTCTCGAGGAAGGGAAAGGTGATTTCATTTCAGACCTATTATAACATGGCTTATAGCGGCTTAGCTGAGACTAGACTTAGGACTTCTAAATCTTAGTTCAGTACTTTTTCTACCTTGAAATGGAAAATTTGAGAGACACACAGAGATCTTTCAAAATTCCATTAGATTCAGCAAGAATGAGGAAATAAATCCTAGCAGTTCCCAGGCCAAATTTTTACTAATCCCTTTCCTAAATAAATTCATTGCCTTCCCCAATATCATGAGGCATAATGGGGAAAAATGAATAAAATTTTAATGAGAAAAGGCATCATAGATAATGTTGGCAGAAGATCAAGATAGAAGAAGATGGAGAGAGACACTTAGAAATTTTCTGTGAAGAGCTCTGTGAAGAATTGTATGAAAACTATTGAAAGAACTCAAATTCAAATTCCAGAGAAATTAGATTAGTGTCCATATGTTTTGAGGCATAGTGAGGAAGAGGAACACCATAAGGGAACTTGTCTTCTGAACAAGGAAGGGAGTATGTTGATGTGAAAGAATACAACTGTAAGAATATAATATTGGCCCAGTTAAAGAAGGTACACATCCCATTTACAGTTCCATTCTGGGATTCAGGCCTTGGAAAGTCAGTATTTCGTATATACTTTTCAGGGTATTGGTGATAGATTGGGATAGACAATTTTTGGAAAGAAAATATGAATCCCTTAGTATATATATAGAATATAATGGGACTCACACATGTAGAGAGTTTCACATGTGGCAAGGGCCTATTGTGGCTTAAAGGGAGACAGAATGGACATTGTTAGCTTCTTCTCTTTCCACCCTTCTTCAGGGAAAACTTTCATTCTTACCTACAGGGGAAATAGGAGGCTGAGTTCAGATGCTACCATTCTATTCTCCCCAGGGAAAGGGGCTCTCAGTCTGGAAGCATATCTGTCTGTTCCTTTAAGTATTCTTAGTCTAGGGGATATGATTGAGTTTAAGCTAACTCTTGATCATTATTTCATTTGGGGGAAAGGAGTACTCCAAGCTCTATATCCAAGGCTTGACCCCTTTCTTATCTAATATCAGTTCCACAATGAACACATAGAGCAAATAGCAAAGCAGACCATTTATCCAAATTATAGCAAAAAAAAAAAAAAAAAAAAAAAAAAGAAAAGAAAAACAGAGAAAGTAGAGGTAGGAGAATATATACCAGATAACACAAAGGAAAGGAACTCTCTCTTTGGGGGTGAGATAACTCAGTTCAAGGAGAAACTCTCACAAGTCTCTGGAGTAGAAAACTGGGAATAGGGACATTTTGGAGACTTTCAGTTCCTCTCATGGCTTCACAGAGTCTTCTCCTGACATGGGATTGGCCTCTTCCATTTTTTCTATCAAAGCTGGCATCTGGGAGCACCTAAAAGGGACTTGACACCCAAAGAAGAGACTATGGAGGAAGGCATGAAGGAAATTGGAAAAGGCTGAAGCTCTCCTCTCTCTTGCCAACTCTTCCTTGTTCCTCATGCAAAGCAAAAAGGAGAGATTTCCATGCCAGTGGCCTTGGGGCAAGGATTACTTATACTTGTAATTCACATGAATTTAATCTTCTTTTCAAGGGAAAGGGTTTTAGTGCCAGTCTGACACAGTGGAAAGATTAGTGGGCTTGGAATCAGCAAAATATGAATAGCTGGGTGACCTTCAACAAGGGACATGACTTCTCTGAGTCTCAATTTCCTTATTTGTAAAATGAGTATAATTATACTAGCATTAACTATTGTGTGGGATCCCAATAAGGAAAGCATTTTCTGAACTTTAAATTGTTATGTAAATATAGATACTGTTTCCCTTGGGACATCACATTTATCACTTAATGCCCAAGCTAGATTGCAGAGGGTTTAGACGATAATAAGAGAGAAAGAACTGAAGACACTGAATATAGTCAGAGTTGAATATAGTCAACTCTTTCAAGCAGTTTGGCTAAGAAGAGAAGTGATTTAGGAAAATATTTATGAGGGTAGTAAAAGATGAGGAGAATTTTTGATTTTTGAAGATGGGAGTTTTGTGTGTGTTTAGAGGCAAACAGCAGTTAAAGATGAGAGTTGGAAATAGAGAGACAGAAAGATGAAAAAAGAAAGGGAGAGGTGAATAGTAACATGAAATCTCCTAATTCTATTTAAAAAGTAATTCCCATTTTCCTTATGTGTACAGGCTTCTTTATTTTTTCTAACATACTTACAGATGTGAGTTTCACTCTTCTTAGTGAGTCTTATTCCATAATCCAGCTAAACCATCCCCATCCATCACTTTTTTGTTCCATCGTGGCCAGATGTTTCATCTTAAGTCCTCTGGCAACATCCTCATTGCACATTTCGTTGATCAGAGCTCTTAAGTCTTTTGAAATTGTTATATCTTTTCTACAGGCAGCTAGATGGTGAATGGAATAGATCAGGGCTTCTTAAATTTTCCCCACTCATGACCTTTTCTCCTGAGAAGTTTTTTTTTTTGTGATCTTGGGTATGTAAGTATATAAAATAGGTATGCAAGACAAACATTTGCAGGTAATAAGTCATAATTTCACAGTGTCCACTTGTTATAAGACCTCATAAAGGGTTACAAGCCACTGTAAAAAAACTGGGAATTAGAATACTGCACTTGAAGTCAGGAAGTCCTGAGTCTGAATCCTTTTTCAATCATTCTATATACTCCCGGGCATGTCATTTAACTCCTCTCAACCTCAGTTTCCTCCTCCATACAAAAAGGAAATAATAATAATAACAGTCCTTCATTACAGGGGTGTTGTGAGGATCAGATTGCATTCCTTAAAGCACTTTGTAAATGCTAACTAGTTTTTATTCTCCTGGTTTTGCTCCTTTCACTCAGTGTGTCCTTTAGCCATTCTTGAAAAGGAAGTGTTTCTCAGAAAGGGACATAGCACAAAAATCCATAAATGAGTGCAGATTGCTAAGCCTTGTGCTCAGCCAAAGAGACTTTTTTTTTTTTTTTTTTTTTAACAATTAGAGCTAATGTGAAACAGAAAAGGTTGTTATGTAAAGCTCTAAGTTCCCCATTATTGGATGCATTCAAGCAGAGGGTGAATAGGTTTCTATCTGTCTGGGACATTGCTGAGTACTGAACAGTGGGAAGTACTATATTAAATACATACAGTGATATGTGCCCTCAGGCAGGTGCATCTCCAGCTACTTCCATTGCATCTATGATTGTCTACCCAATGTCAGTTCTCAAATGATTGTAGATGGACATTATAAATATCTCGGGTTCTCAGAATTACTCCTTACAGTGTGTTAGCAGACAGAATAGTTATTTCAAAGCATAGCAAGTGCAGGGAAACCAAAGTGTGTTTCCATAGATGGGGATACTTTTTTGTTATTGTCAACAATTGTTTCCTGAAACAGTTGCCTTACTGGGGCATGTTACATGACATCCAATGCTGTAAAAAGTGGTTTGGGAAATGGATGCGAATGAATCTACTTTCAATTATGTGGGACATTCGTAACAGAGCCATGGGTTAATTTTGGAGATACATCCTCAGTGTTTCTGCTAGGTCCCAATGATGAGATAGCGATCAATTCTTGTTCATCACAGAATTTCTGCTGCTTGTTTGACTAAAACTAGGCTTTCATTTATTGGACTGTGACCAGTGGATGAAAAGATCAGACATGATATTCAATCAACTGCTTGAGAGACTCCTGGGTTACTTGTCCTACGGAGCTTGTCCACAGGATGTCCATACATCATGATTCTTTGACGTCTCTCCAACCCCCAATCTTACTCTCTGAGTTGGTATTTTAGTGGCATTTAGTCAGAATGTTTAAGGTGGTGGCCCCTCACATTGTTTCCTTCAGTCCCTGATCATAGGATCATAGATTTTAAGCTGGAAGGGATCCTCCGAGAAGACTTCTACTCCAGCCTTCTTATGTTGAAGTTACATGACTTGCCTAATATCACCTAGGTAGTGAATGGAAGAGGCCGAATTTGAAATCTAGTCCTTTGGCTCCTAATTCAGCATCCTTTATGCTGAAATCATGAAGGTTTCTTCCTTTAAAGAGATGTCTTGAGATTTGCTCTTTAATCAATCATTAAGTATTTATCGAGTACCTGCCATGTGCTCACCCCGTTCCAGAGACTCTAGGGGACACAGAAAGAGGTAAAAAGCATGGTATCTGCCTTAAAGGGAGATAGGACTAAGACACAGGAAGCAAGAGTATGTGAAACAAGGCAATGTATTATGGAGGCATACACATAGATGGAATTAATGTCCTGGAGGAATTCATGAAAGGGAGTAGCTGGCTAGCCTTGGAATAAATAGATGAAGAAAGGTATAGAAGGAAACTGCAGGTTAGGGAAACAATAAAATCTTTCAAATTAACACATGAAGTTACAGAGATAAAGCATTTTACATATATCTCATTTGATCCTTACATCAAATTTTGGATATATATATGCATATATATATATATATATATATATATACACACAAAAACACATGGAAAACCAGATTTTCACATTAACTGAATATTATGAAAATTAAAGAATTATTATTTCCATCTTTCAGATAGGAAATCAGAAGCTCCAGGTGATTATTACATGGCTTTCCCATGGTCCCACAGATCAATCAATCACTCCATCAATAAACACTTATTAAGTACTTCCTATGTGTGAGGATGTGTTAAGTACTGGAGGCACTGTCTTATGCACAAGAAATAACTGACTAAACCAATACTTGAACTTAGGTCTCCTAACTTCTAGGTCCATATTTTTTTCATTTTTTTCTTCTGTCATTTTTCTGCTCACATTGGGCTTTTCAGAACCCCATTTGGGGTTTTCTTGGCAAATATACTGGCGTAGTTTCCTATTTCCTTCTCCAGCTCATTTTACAAATGAAGAAACAGAGACAAATAGTATAAAGTGACCTGTTCAGGGTCATGCAGCCAGTAAATGTCAGAAGTTAAATTTGAATTTAGGTCTTCCTGACACCAGGTTTAGCACTCTCTCTACTGTACCAGCTCATTGCCCTGACCCTTTTCATTACACAATAGCAGATCAATAATAAATAGGTGCATATATTTAGAAGCTTTCTGACATAACATATTAATTTTATTGATTTCAGATACTTAATAAGCTATATATGTATATATATATTATATACATGCATATATAATGCACATATGTATATGTATATACATATATATGTAAATCAAGAAGCTTAATGAAGTTAAATCTTTTGCTAAGCCCACAAGATACTCAGAAATAGAAGGGGATTTGAACTCAGGTGCTCTCCCTCCAAACTCCTGTCTCTTCTTTCTGTGTCACAGAGCCCACCCTGCTCTTTTTAAAATTCTGAATCTTGAGAGTTGCCCTGAGGGATATGGAGAGTTTAAGAGACTTATCCTTAGTTGGTGTGTGTCACAGACAGGACTTGAGCCCATTTACATCTGAGGGTTGTTTATGTATGAAGTGAACTTTATTCATACTCTCCTTGGCTTGCCCAAAGTAAGTACTTAATAAATGTTTCATGAAGTGAATTGAGTTTGTTGACCTTATCAAAAGGAAATAGCAATATCCATTTTTGAACTCCTGATGTATACTCATTCCATTTCCTGTGCATACTGGTGGGGGGAAGGAGAAGCATCTCCTAGACCAGTGTGGTTGTACCTCATTATGTAACATGATGTCTTTGAGTAGAGATAGAATAATCTATTTGCTGAACTTTTTTCATGCTTCTCACTGCCTTAAACTTCTCAATTTCTGCTTTGGGGTTCTTGGCATTTTAATTAGTGAAAAGAAGAGGTGATATCTCTGCTTCCTATTTCTTGATCTTTGCCTTGGGCTTTTTAGACTTTTAATTGGTCATGGATTTGCTCTCAGGATACGGTCTTGAAGTTTGTTACACATTTCCTATGCTAAATATATTCTCTGGACCTTCGTGGCCTTCATAGAAGCTCTAATCTTGGCTCCTCTCATAAGGATTAGAAATTTTTCCAAGCAGTAACACTAAGGCTCAAAGAATCCTTGGCTTCCTTCAGGACTTATCTCAAATAGAAATCTTTCTGTTTTTCCAGCCTCTCCCTCAAACTAGGCTATTTTCCATCCACTCTGTATGAATCTTGTCTGAAACTATTTCTCTACATGGTTTCTCCCCCAATAGAATGCAAAGTTTTTGATGGCAGGCACTATTTTTGTTTTTTTTCTTTGTGTAACAAAGATAATGGGAGTATGTGGTCTTTTTCAGTGCCTCCACGTTATAATTAAACCAGTATGCTGCAGTGGGTATAATTATACAATATAGAGTAAAATTATGTTCATAATGTTACACTTGAGGCCTCAGACCTCTCACTTATGTGTTTGAAATAAAGGATGTACAAAAATGGGTATGGCTCTTTTTGAGGCGGTAAATAATGGAAATTCTGGGAAGTGGCTGAACACATTTTAGAATGTGCATGGGATAGAATACTATTGTGCTATAGAAATGATGAAGGAAATGGTTTCAGAGAAACCTAGGAAACCTTACATGAACTGATGCAGAGTGAAATGAAATGAAACAATGTAAATTAATATAGTGACAACAATATGGTAAAGACAAACAATTTTGAAAGCATTAGGAACTCTGATCAGCTTAATGACTAACCAGTCATGTTTATAGAGTATCTATAGTTGAATAATGAAGTGTTCTATTCACCACCTAGCTGGAAGATGAAGGATTCAGAGTGAAGAATGAGATTGTTTTTTAACCCAATCAAGAAGGAAATTTATTTTACTTGACTGTATCTCTTTATAATTGGAGTTTTGTTTTTCTTCCCTTCTCAATTTAGTGGAGGGAGCTGATTTCTGTTGACTGAAAAAATACAATAAAGAAAGGAACTGGGCTATTAATTCCTTACTAATCACATCTTCTTCATTAATCCTTAGTTCTAGTTGATTGATTAAAGGCCCATATCTATAGGTGAAAGGCATTAGTTTCTACTGAAGGAGTGTTTGACTTAGGTCTGGATACAAATTTTGACTCTCTGTTAATTAACCATGACATCTAGGCAAGTCATTTAAAGTATCAGAGCTTTGAATTTTTTTTTTTTAATTTGTAAAATGGGTTCCGCAATACTCAAATTACATAACTCACTATAATGTTTTGAAGATCAAATGAGATAATGTAAAGTTATTTGAAAACATAAAATGGAATATAATTGCTAGTCATTGTAAGAAAAACTTTTCTTGGAAATGATTTTTCAAAATAATTAAATAAAAGTATCATGTCTTCCCTTAATTTTTGCTTCTCTGGGATAACACTTGTAGTCACTGTGATTGATCTTCATATAACATGATCTCAGAGCACATATTCATCCTCACCTTTTTCTGGACCATTGATTTAGCCCTGGAAAGGACCTTAGATAGTATTAAAATGGACCTCCTTATTTTACTGAGGAAGAAACTGAGTTCCCTAGAAATTAAATTTTCTTGGGACAACTGGTGGCTCAATGGATAGAGATAGCTGGGTGACCCTGGGAGAGTCAATCCTATTTACCTCCATTTCCTCACTATAAAATTGGGAAAATAATAGTACTTACTTCTCAGGATTGTTTTGAGGATCAAAAGAGGAAAAATTTTCAAAGTGCTTTGCACAAGTGCCTGATTCATAGTAGGTACTTAATAAATGCTTATTCCCTTCCCCATTAAAATCACAAAATTAATGAGGGATCTGAGACTTAATTCAAATTGGAATGTGTTTGACTCCAAGAAAATACTTTATCCATGTTCTTCAGACTATCGATTATCTTACTAAAATATGTCACTCAGGACTGAACAGCTCTGAGAATTTCTTATGATGGGGGGAATACAGTGGGATAATTGTTTCTCTAATCCTGGACATCATGCTTTTCTTAATCTTAATCTTAAGATTTTCTAGGGACTTTCTGGCTTCCATCTCAAACTATTGGTTTGCATTGAGTTTGTAGTTGACTAAAACATCAAGATCTCATTTATACAAACTGATATCTATTTATACCTCCCCATCTTGTACTTATGAAATCTGTCCAAGTGAAGATCATATCTAGCATTAATAAATTCCATCTCATTAGATTCTGCTTTATGCTTTAGCCTGTCAAAATCATTTGGACTCTGACTCTGTCAGCCAGTATATTAGTTATTCCTTCCAGCTATGTATCAACTATAAATATGATAATCATTCATTAATTCAATTTATTTTTTAATTTCAATTTCAAATAAATATTTCAATTTAATTTCTCAAAAAAGAACTTCCTAAGCACATGCACTTGGGTCACTTCACTATAAGCCGGTCCAAATTAATCCTGAACTATTACTATTTGTTAGTTCTGGTCATTCAGTTAGTTCCAAATACAACCATCTAACTAATACCAGATAACCCGTGTCTCTTCATCTTTCTACAGAGTAGAAATTACTTATTATTATTATTAGAAATAGAGATTAATAGAATAATCTAATGCTTTACTAAGATCTTGGTAACTTGCAGATCTCTATAACATTCCACTGATCTGTCAGTTTAGTGGAGGTAGCGAGGTGGCAAAGTAGATAGAGCATTGTATTTGGAATCAGGAAAACCTGAGTTCAAATTCAGCTTTAGACATTTATTAACTATGTGAGCATGGGAAAACCATTTAACTTCTGTCTGCCTCAGTTTCCTTAAATATAAAATGGAGGCAAATTGTAACACCAACTTCTTGAGGCAAGGGTTGCTCTGGGGATCAAATGAGATAATAGTTGTCGTGTTAGCAAAGTGCCTGAAACATAGTAGAAATTATCTAAATATTAGCTATTATCATTATTATCTTTATCCAAAAAGAAACCTGGCTTGACTATTTTATGATCAAGCTTTAAATCACACACACACACACACACACACACACAAAACCTTACTTTTGTGATTGCTTTTCCTTATCTAGTTGTTTATTAGACACTGCTATAATAATATATTTTGGAGTTTTGCCAGGAATCACAATCAAGTAATCATTTTTCTTATGACAAATTATGTTCCCTTTTCTGTTTTTTGTTTAAATTCAGAAAATTGAGACATATGCCCTTCTAAAATTTGATTGTGCCTCTCATTTTCTCTATAATTCATTAAAAATTGGTGAAAATAGTTCAGTAATCACATTTGTCAGTTCATTCAATTGCCAAGAATGTAGTTTATCTGGAACTTGAGATATAAAATGATAACCCACCTTCACTTCTTAGAATTCTTGTTATTTGGAAGACTCAGTTCAGAGACCATCTTCTGCAAGAGCTCTTTCCTGAATCCCCAAATACTAGTGCTTTTTGGTTCTAAATTTACCTTCTAGATTTGAACTTATTTATTATGCTATTTTATATAAGAAGTTTTTAGATCCTGGACCACAGGAACAATTTAAAAGTTTTATTTTGTTTTTCATTTGTGGAATAAAAGCATTTCTATAACATGGTATAATGAAAAAGAGGATTATACATGAAATTTTAAAATATTTACAACTTACTATTCCTTTTAAATATACAATAAAGTTATATAAATTTCTTTGTATTCTTTTTTTTCTTCCTTCCATCCTTCCCCACCTTAGATGGCTACCTTTAGACAAAAAATAGGTTTATGTGTGTGTGTAAAATTTTTCTTTATACACTTCTATTTATCAGTTCTTTCTCTGAATGAAGATAATATCTTTCTTCATATATTCTTAATAGTTGATTTGGATATTCCTAATGGCCAAAATGACTTATTAACTGAAATTCATATCATTTTTGCTGTTCTTTGTATTCCTATCACTTTGTGCAATGCGGCATATAGTAAGTACTTAATAAATGCTTGTTCACTGGGCAGTTGGGTGAAGGCAGGTGGGAACTGTCTTGCTATTTCCCTGCTTATCTTGAATAATGATTTCGTATGAGGCATTTGTTTTCTCCTTTTCATTCTAAAGGCCATTCTCATTGACAGAGAAAATAGAAAAAAATACATTATGAACAGCTCTGTCTTTCTTCCATTATTATTTTGCCATTTATCAGGAGCAGTGATCCTATCACTTCTTTGATCCTCTTATTTTCCATGAAATAGATTTAAAAACCTTGTCTTTTGTTGTCTTTAGCTATCCTAGTCAGCTTCAGCTCATTTTGAGCTTTAACATTCCCGACACTATTCTTATTGGATCATGTCATCCATTTGTATTCATCCTTTACAAACTACCTTGTAAATTCCTTTTAAAAAATCAAAGTTGTCTTATGAATTTCCTATGCACTTCCAAAAGTCTGTGTAGATAACTCCCCTTTTTCTAGTTGTGAGAATTATTTGTTTGATATGTTAACAATTTAATTTCTGAGAACTTCCTCTAACTCAAGGAGGTAGGAAGGGAGAGATGAAGAGAGGGAGAAAGGAATAAAGGGAAATAAAAAGCAAAGAAAGAAGAAAAAAGGGGGAAAAAAGGGAGGATGAAAAAAAGGAGCAAAACACATTTATTCAGTGTATATTGTGCCTGGCACTATACAAATATTCTCATTTGATTGTTAAACCAACTTTGGGAGGTAGGTACTATTATTATCTCCATTATACAGATGAGTAGGTTGAGGCTAACAGAACTTAATTGCTTTATCTGAGACCATGCAACTAGAATGTATCTAAGGCTAGATTTGAACTGAGACATCCATGACTCTAATCCTAGTGCTCCATCCCACCAGTTGCCTAACTTGCCTTTTAGAAATCTACAAGTGAACACTTTGAATCTATTTTCACAAAAAGGCTAGGCTACAGAATAGGTTCAGCTTATTTTTATTTGATCACTTCCAAGTTTTTCAAGATTTCAATCCCCAAAATCACTTCCTTTTTTGTGGATAAGATCCTGAATAGAAACTACTTCAATGGTTCTACCACCATCTTAATGGATAGGAATATATCTTAGAACCAGTTCAAGAAATTATTAGCTGAAAAAATAGAGTAGTTGATCAGTGGAATAGGTTAGATTTACAGGATAAAATTGTCAATGATTTTAATAATCTAGTTTTTGATAAACCCAAAGACCCCAGCTTCTGGGATAAGAACTCACTATTTGATAAAAATTGCTGGGAAAACTGGAAAATAGTATGGCAGAAATTAGGCATTGACCCACACCTGTACTGAGATAAGGTTGAAATGGATTCATGACTTGAGACATAAAGAGTGTTTACTATAAGCAAATTAGGAGAACAAAGGATAGTCTACCACTCAGATCTGTGGAGAAGGACAGTGGGGGAAGTCTGAGTGAGGTATAAGACCCTTAAGCTCAGAGGGAACCTGCTGACAATGTCTGGTTCAGCTCCCCGTCTCCCCTAAGAGCTCTCGGCCTTTCTGAGAAGTCAGGGGGCAGTGACAACCTGTGTCGTGATTTAAGCAGAGTGATACCAGGTGGCAAACTACATACAGTAGTAAGTTGTTCATGTGGTCCCACATATGTAGCATATACTTAGCACATGCACAGTGTTGTTTTGGTTACATAAGCGTATTAGGGCATAAAAAGAGGAAAGAACTGGGAATAAATGGACTTCATTTTTCCACCATCCTTAGGAGTTTCGTCTCATTACTCCTCCATTAAGACAGTATATTTTAATCATCCCAGCCTGGGGACTCTAGAAAGCATGGTGTGTTTTGTCACCCCAACTTGGGGTCTCTAAAAAGCAGTAAACAATAGCCAAAGAAGAACTAGAGTACATTATGGAATCCAAAATGGATAATTTTGATTATATTAAGTTAAAAAGTTTTTGTGCAAACAAAACCAATGCAAATAAGATTAGAAAGGAAGCAGCAAACTGAGAAAAAATTTACATCAATGGGTTCTGATAAAGGCCTCATTTTAAAAATATATAGAGAATTGACTCAAATTTATAAGAATACAAGCCATTCTCCAATTGATCAATTGTCAAAGGAGAGCAACAGACAATTTTCAGATGAAGAAATTAAAACAATTTCTAGTCATATGAAAAAATGTTCTAAATCACTATTTATTGGAAAATGGAAACTAAGACAACTCCGAAGTATCATTACATACCTCTAAGATTGGCTATGATGACAGGAAAAGACAATGCTGAATATTGAATATTGGAGGATATGTGGGAAAACTGGGACACTAATGCATTGTTGGTGGAACTGTGAACTAATCCAATCATTCTGGAAAGCAATCTGGAACTATGCTCAAAAGGCAATCAAACTGTGCATACCCTTTGACCCAGCAGTGTTCCTATTGGGCTTATATCCCAAAGAGCTCTTAAAGGAGGGAAAGGGACCCACATGTGCAAAAATGTTTGTGGCCGCCCTTTTTGAGTAAAGAGTATATGGAAACTGAGTGTATGTCCATCAGCTGGAGAATGGCTGAACTTATATTATATGAATGTTATAGAGTATTATTGTTCTATAAGAAACAATCAGTTGGATGATTTCAGAGAAACCTGGAGAGACTTACATGAACTTGTGCAAAGTGAAGTGAATAGAACCAAGAGAACACTGTACACAGCAACAACAAGATTATACGATGATCAGTTCTGATGGATGTGACTCTTTTCAACAATGAGGTGATTCAAGCCAGATCCTATGGTCTTGTGATGGAGAGAGCCATCTATACTCGAGAGGACTATAGGGACTGAGTATGGATAACATATAGTATTTTCACTTTTTTGTGGTTGTTTGCTCTCATTTTGTTTTTCCATTTTTTTTTCTTTTTGATCTTTTTCTTGTGTAGCATGATAATTGTGGAAATATGTGTAGAAGAATTGCACATGTTTAAAATATATTGGATTACTTTCTATCTATGGGAGGAGTTGGGGAGGGGAGGGAGAAAAATATTTGGAATACAAGGTTTTGCAAGGATGAATGTTGAAAACTATCTAAACATATTTCAAAAATAAAAAGCTTTTAAAAAAGAAATTATTAGCTGTTTTTAGAGGGAGGAAGCAGGCTCCAGCAACTGTGAAGATAATTCAGGTCTCCCATCACCACTTTTTAATTCTGACTTTTCAAGCACATGATTTTTTCCATAATACTCATTTATTTTCTTTACCCATCAAAGTGATTGTTATATATTCTAATGCCAATATAAAGTCTGTTTTTTCCTCCATTGATCTTCTCCCAGATGCTATCCACAATGGTTTGTTCTCTGGATTTTTATCACATGGTTATATTTTCTTAATGGTAAAGCAAGATAGAGATTAGAGAGTATTCAATACAGAATTTATTAAATGGAGAAATTTACTGGGACCAAATGAACCCATGGTTTGGTCCCAGTGCTGAATGAAACTATGGTCTCAAAGATTCCAGCCATGAATGTTGGACACAAGATTCTTTTATAGGATTAAAAGAACAATGACATAATGGGGGAAGTACATGAATGGGGATGACCTAATGGGGGGAGGAGCCTGGGATGAAATAATGGGAGATATTGGAGAGACTCCTGATATTCTAATGATGTCTAAAATGGATCTTTATGCCATCAAACATTAAGAGAAAATAAGTATAGCCTAAGATCTAAGATATAAGACCTTTATCCTATCAAACATTAAGAGGGAATGGTTATAACCTGAGGCAGAGTAACTAAATAGGACAATTAGGGAAACTGGGTCAGGACATTAAAAGGGAACCATGATACGTGATAAAAAATATTGCTTGCTCTTCTTACCCCATAGCTTATCCTATTTCCTTTATATTGAATAAACACTTTCAGAACTATATTCCAGCAATAAGTCCAGTCGCACCAAATTCTAGTAATACTTATGATGTCAAATTGGCTTCCTTGTTTAATATATCTTGTTCATTACCCAAACTTTATATTTTCGAATCAAAATATTGGAGTCTATGAATTTTATTGCTGATTCCTTTTTTCATTCTATTATCTGTGAATTTTTGAACATCTTCACTGACATTCTTCTTTGTACTTGTAAATATTACCTGGTAGCTAAAGATGTGAATATATGTAAGTAGTTTTTACCCTTCCTCTTCATTTTCAGATTAAAGCCCTTTTGATTATATTTGTTGAATCCATGGCAAATTATATCCCTATATGCCCTTCTTAGATGGATGTCATCCCTGGCTAGGAGCCTCTCATTTCTATGCTTTAAACTAGGAAACAAAAAACCATGTCTTATTCTCCAAATGCCATCTTCATTACGTCCTCGTGGCACCAAATTTGGGGTCAGATAGAGAGAAAATATCTAGTAAAGGTCTGTGGCTAAAACCATCAAAATGGGCTTTTCTTTTCTTTTTGTCTTTTTTTTGACATTCTAATGAAGTAAAACTTGTGGAAGCAAGTCTCACCTAGTAGCTATTTCTCATTTTAATTTAAAGTCATTAGTAGATATCATGGGATTTGGTCAAAGGAGAGGTCCCTTTTAGGGAAACAGAAGGAATTAAGGGAGAAAAATATTATGCAGAGTGCCACAAGATTTCCTATCAAATTTTGAATGAATGAATTTTGTTATTACAATTGTGCCCTGTTATACCTTAGAATTAAAATAAGTCTTGAAAACCCCAGTGAAATGTTTCACTTCAGGAACCTGAATGCACCAGATGTTTAGAAAGAACCTGGTCTGTACATAAGATCCAAGAGTGAGTTATTATTTGCAAATATATGCCTTTCTTTTCAAATCAGGCATAGTTAAAGCAAGCATCCCCTTCTAAAAAAAGAAATAACAGAATCTTAGAAAAGTAAATGGGCTCAAAGATAATCTAGCTTAACCTATCCTCATCATATGTTTAATCCTTTTCACAAGATCCCCAAACAGTCATCAAACTTCTAATTAAATACTGTGAGTGTTGAGGAAATCATTATCCCTCAGGGTAAACCACTTTTACCTAGAAATACTACTAATTGATTGGGAGTATTCTCTTTGAATGAGCCTGGAAACAGTCTCCTTGCAATTTTTGCTCATTGTTGTAGTTTTGCCCTTCAGGGATAGACAAAATAAACTTAATCCCTTGCTTCTTCATATAACAGGTTTTGATGCATTGGAGGATCATTAGTATATTCTCCCTCTGAAGAAGAAAATGGAAAATTTCAGTGTATTTGTCAAGAAAACCCCAAATGAGGTCATGAAGAGCAGGACAGGACTTAAAACAACTGGACAATAATTATCATATTCTCCCTGGTTTCTCTAGATCAAACATCATCAACTGTTTCAGTTGATACACTCTTTTCTAAAATGCAGCACCCAGAACTCAATCCAGCACTGCAGAAGTGTGAGGTCTAAGCAGGGCAGAGTATAAACATACTATATGAGCTCCCTGGTTCTGGACATTATATTAAATAGAACCTAATAATTCATTGATTCTTGCCTGCTATGGTTCTCTGTAGCACACCATCAGAGTAAGTGGTGCGGTCATCCAAGCTCACTTCTTTATTGGATCGAATCCTATCTCATTCTCTGCTTTTGTGTCATCAGCCTTCTCACTCTGGAGATGCCTCTGTTCATCAGCTACTTTTGTTAAATAATGAATTACTTTCAGGAGCACCATTTATGTTGCTTATGCTTGTGTTATCCATATTTCCTTCTCTCTTTCTGCTACCCATCTTCCAATTGATAAAATGTTGCTTTGCAGCTTCCTGTTTATATTGTTTATGTTTTATATTGTTATTCCATAATTAAAATCAAAGCTCCTCAAAGTTCAGAGTTGTCTTTTTTGTTTGTTTGTTTGTATTCTTAGTACTTAATATATAACAAGTGTAAAAAACTCTGTCTCTATCATCTACCTTTATTATCTCTCTATCATTTATCTGTCTCTATGTCTGTATGTTCTCTCTTTGCTTCAGTCTCCCTCTCTCTGTCTCTCTGTCCCCCTCCCTTAATTGCATCCTTACCCATACTTGCCATCTTGCCATAAGGATGACTTCTGTAGCTCTTTTTGGAGAGGTAGAACTTTGGAGAGGTACACAGTGAAAACCAATAAACATAAGAGGTATCTCTTAGAATTCACAATCCTGGGAGTATGCTCTTTCAATACTTTTCTAGGAGAGGTTTCAATTATTAAAATTTTGTAAAATTTAAATTTAAGAAATGCAAGTGCTAGCCAAAAAGTTTTGCAGGCCATAGTGGGAACATCTAAAGGAATGCAAAATGTTTAGCCTTGAAGAGAGAAGTCTTGAGAGAAATGATTTCTTCTATGGAGTATTTAAAGAATTGTTAAGTGAAAAATAGATAACAAATTCTGGTTATCTCTAAAGGAAGTGCTAGATCCTGTGGGAAGAAATTATGGAGATGTAGAGGTCATTTCATTAGTTGTCCCACTGGAATAGGATGCCTCAGGAAGAAGAGAGCTTGCTCTCCCTGAGAGTGTTTAAGTAGAGGTTAGCTGGGAGAAGCTAAGTGTACAATGTTTAGGACACCAGTTTGGAGTCAGGAGGACTTGAATTCAAATCCAGCTTCAGACACCTTCTAACTGTGTGACCCTGGGTTAGTCACTTACACCTGATTGCTTTTTCCCCAAAACAAAACAAAACACAAAAGTGTTTGGTTGGTAATGGACAATCATGGATTCTGAACTGAAAGATATTTTAGATGTTCTCTAGTCTGGAACAGGTAAAGAACAGTGGTAACAAGAAAAATGATTTGTCCAAGCTTTTAAGGAAGATATTATTTGAATACAGGTCAACTGAGTCTAAATCCAGAAACATTTCTATTTTACTGACACAGATTGATCAGAGATGATATAAAACAGTGGTGTCAAATTCAAATAGAAACAGAAGCCATTAAACTATATACATAGATCCCTGTAGGTTACATATTGACAGAAAATCATATATTAAAATTATATTGCATTGTACATTTATTTCATTATATATTTTCTAATTATATTTTAATCTAGTTTAGGTTAGACTCTTGTGGGCTACGTGGTCCATATGATTGACATCTCTGTTGTACAAGTTTCTTTTGTTTGGTATAGGTTGGACTAGGCAGCTGAAGATATGCTTTTCAATTCTGAGAATTGTGTGGGTATTCTTACTTTTTATTAAAGCTTTTTATTTTCAAAACATATGCATGAATAATTTTTCAACATTGACTCTTGACCCTTGCAAAACTTTGTGTTCCAAATTACCCTCTTCTTTCCCCCTCCCTTTCCCTAGATGGCAAGTAATCCAATATATGTTAAACATGTTAAAATATATGTTGAATCCAATATAATTCTTACATATTTTTGTATGGGACCTTACTTTCCCAATCTGAGACAAAAGACTGACAAAAAGAGAAAAGACAAAAGAGATCTGGTCTCTGAAAAAAAGCTTGTTCAAGCTTGAGCAACTCACATGTTTTCCTAGTCTCAATTTCTTTCTCTATAAAGTTATTACCATTATGAATTAAATAAAATAATAGGACCAAAATGCTTTGTAAACTACAAGAAACTATATACATAACAACATTTTTAGTAATAGTAAGGGCCTAGGAACCAATTCTGTTTTTTTTTTCCCTTTCTTTTTGTATTTTTTCCTCCATCCCTGTAGATCAAGGTTTGTAATTTTGACTGACAATCTGACATTCTGAATGGTTTTAGAAGAGACTCAAATTCTCTTAAACTTGGGATGTGCTTTCTTCTGTCAGCTTGGTCTTCTTAATTATTAGACATTTCACCACTGAAACCCCATAGTCCATAAAAAGGTGAATGTGTTGACATTTTTTGTCTGCTGTTTCTCTCTTCAGACTGTATTATTAATTAGTCATTATCACCTTCAGTAATGGGAATGAAAGCTTTAGAGTAAGATTCAGAATGATAGAACAGAAGACTATGTTAATCCTTATTATGTGCAGAGCATTGAAGTGAGTCATTAGATAGCCACTCTGAAATGTCATGTTCCTATAAAGGAGATGTATTTATCTTTTCTCTGGCCATTGGAGCTGTTGGCTATTGTCATGCGGCAAAGGGGGCAACACTAGGTCTCAGTAAAAGAGAAGTATGAGATTGTGCCAAAGCAAGAAGCAGTCCATAATTTGACGCTCTGAATTTAATCACAGTATAGGATAAAGCTTGTATTTCTCAATTATTTTGTAAAAAATAACAACACAACTTGATTATCAACAATACGTTCTTATCATTTTCACTCACAGTGAGCGGGTCTTGCGATAAATATTCATGGAAAATGGTTTCTTTTGCTCATTTGGAATCCTTAGTTGGTGGTTTGGAGTTTGATTTCCAGTTTTGTTCAATGTCAAGGTCGTTACAGTTAACTCTGAACAAACCTTCATGGCTAGCTGCAAAAATGCAGCTGCATCTTGGGCTTCTCTGCTGTGAATCTCCAGAGCAAACAGGTTACAGAAATGGGGATCTTGACAGGCAACACACACACACACACACACACACACACACACACACCCTCCAGATATTTATCCATCCTAAGATCTGTGATCATAATACTGATTTCATCTCTTTCTGTTCTTCTTTTACATGGGGATAAAGGAAGTCTTAACATATGTATCTCACATGTAATTATGACTTTGGACATACAGATGTGTCTTAAAAGGATGCACACACTTCTTTCAAAACCTACGGAGTATTAAATAAGTGACACTTCAATTAAACTGATTGACAATTTATTATCTGAATGCCTAACATGCCTTTTGCTTTGGGATAATTAGTTGTCAGTTTCCAAAACCAATTACATTTTCAGTGTTATTTCAAGCCTTCAAAGACCAATAGAAAATATATATGTATTTTTTCCTTAAATTTTGGAACTGGATTTGTACTCAGACATAATAGATGCTTTGAGAAAAACACCATGACTTCTGAAAGTGAGCCAGTGGCCAATAGAAGTAGTGTCCAGATTTCTATCAAAGCTTTTAGGAAAAAGAAAAAGGAGATATTAAGGTCACTGTGTTTTAACATTATGTTCTAAGGTCCCTTCCACCTTCTAACATTCTACATTTTATATTCTATTTCTTTAGGTTCTATGGTCTCTTAAAAAATCTAATATTTTTATTCTGTGTTCTCTTATTCTGTTCTACAGTTTCTTGAAAATCTAATTCTTTTTATTCTGTGTTCTCTTTATGTTCTACTGTCTTTTGACAATTTAATTTTTTTTTCTGTGCTCTCATACTCTATGAAGGTCTCTTCCACATATGTCATTCTATACTTTCCATCCTGACATTTTATGTATTAAAATCCCTTCTTACTCTCGTTATTCTTTGACTATGCTTTTGGAACCTGTCATCATGATAAATATTATGAGCTGTATAGGTGGTGCAAATAGAATGCTGCCCTGGAGTCAGGAAAATATGAGTTCAAATCTGGCTTCAGATACTTACTAGCAGTGTGAACGTAGGCAAGTCACTTAACCTTTTTTTAACCTTTTTTTTCTCATCTGTAAAATAGGTAGAGTAATAGCACCTACCTCCTGTGGACCAAATGACATAATACTCATAAAGTTCATGAATACATAACCTGCTTTGTAAGGATATTCTGAGAATCCAATGAAATAATATATATGAAGGCCATTATAAAACTAAAACCACAGCACCATGTAGATATCAGCTATTATTGTCATCTTGGCTAAGATTTTCAATAAAAATGAAGCTATTTATTTATTGAAGTTAAAGGAGTTAATGTTCTCAAAGGTATTTATATTTCATAGGAGCCTTATAAAGATCAAAAAGTCTTCACAACTTAAAGAAATGAATCTGTAATGGGTAAAATATTCTTTCTTGGATAGGACTTTTTGTTTTTTAATAACCTTCTCAAATTATATCCTCTCTAATCTACACATAAGCCTGACCTTTTCTAACATAATCCATTTGACAAAATGACTTCTACTGTCTTCATTTCATTTTCCCCTACCTTTAATACTAAAAAAAGATGGTGAGTTGAGCAAGGATTTTTTATAGTAACTCCATTTAGAGGATGATGCTATAAAAATAGTCAACATATAGTACCTACTATGTGCTGATTATGATACAAAAAATTACCAAAGTGGGATAGTTTCAAGAAGCTTTAGATTCTATATGAATTTTACAGTAAATAAAATCAAAATGAAGTAGAGCAATTATTAATAATTGGAAAGGAAGGATTTCACATAAGAAATGGCACTTGATCTTAATCTTAAAAGGAACCAGGGATTCAAAGAGGTAGAGCTGAGGTGTAAGAAAAACAACAACAACAACAACAACAGCAACAAAACAACAACAAATGAGTAGGAATTGTGTAGGAGTTTAACATATTGTTAGTTGACAGGCAGAAGTATAATTAGCAGAACTTCATGACTAATTGGATGTGTGGCTGATGGAAAGAGGGCTGACATATATAACTCAAATTTCTGGTTTGGGAGACTTGAAGAATAGTGGACCCATTTTCAGAAAGGGAATCAGGAGTAAGGGAAGGTTTTGGGTCAAAGGCATGACTTTTGTGTACACTCATTGAGGAGGAAATGACCAACCATTCTAGAATCCTTGCCAAAAAAATTGTCTATATAGTTGCCTACATAACATTGTAGGAAATGTTTACTACGTCCCATGGGGTGTATGGCAAGTTAAAGGAGGATTAGCATTTCTATTGTGAGGGCTTGCTGAGATTCCTCTTCAGGATTGTTCACCCAACTCTCACTTGTAGCTCCAAGAAGCTGAAGTGATTCCATCCAGTTAGATGGGCTAAACTGCGTTGAGGATAACCAATAGCCTCAAACCTGCGGGTGAGTTGGGAGTATTTACCCTAAGCAATTGAAGACTTTCCTGGAAGAAGGAGTAGATGAGAACACTTTGCTCTAATACACATGAAAATGGCTAAAGCAGGTGCTATGGAGTGCTTAGGGTTTGGTTAGACATCAGAGATGCTGTGGAAATCCTGTGTCATCATTAATCATTCTG
The DNA here is from genome assembly GCF_048593235.1 of Sminthopsis crassicaudata. NCBI lineage: Eukaryota > Metazoa > Chordata > Mammalia > Dasyuromorphia > Dasyuridae > Sminthopsis > Sminthopsis crassicaudata. The sequence continues at coordinate 212,587,557 of NC_133622.1, read as the reverse complement.
ATTTTTATCCTCTGGATTTGGATGGCTCTGGAAGAGAGAGCTAGGCTGATGACTTTGTGCAGATCTACCTCACTTAAATCCATTTCACATGCAAGTTATCACCCGTTGATGTCATTGTTCCTTTTCAGAAAAATAAAAGATCAATAGCAACAGCAATAATTATGAGCCATGCATTGTGCTAAATGGCAGGAATACAATAAAAACCGAGAATCCCTGCCTTCAAGGTGCTTATAGAGGAAGGCAACACATAGAAGTCACCTGAAAATGTAAGAAAGAGGTGACATAGGATCATAGGAGGAAAACCTAGAATATCATCTGAGGAGAAATAAAGACACCATTGACTTGGAGGTCCCCTTTGATAATAAAGGTTTAGGGAAGTGCCATTGCATCAGGGCATCATAATTTTCCTAGTATGTGAATTTGAGGAATAGAATAAGCCTTCTGAATAAAGGTGTTTCTAGGACATGGTATGAAAGTCCATAAAGCAGACTGTAAGGAAACAAATAGAGAATGGTAGCAGTAGAGCTACAGTTCCTCTAGAGTAAACATCTCATTTTGCAAATGAAGTCACTGAGGTTCACTAAGAGGTAGGTTGTGCCCAGAATTCAAACTGTCCCAAGGACAGCTTTCTAACCATTTTGCCACCTACATAAATGGGGCATTTGTGACTTATAGTCCAGGGTTAATTGCATTACATTCATAATCCAGTTCAACCGTCCTTGAAAGTAAAATATCTCTATCCTGCTGCTTCTTTCTCCCTTCCCTTTCTCTCTTTCCAGTCCCCAATTCTTAGTTAAAACAAAACAAAACAAAACAAAACAAAATTTGTGTAGATTTTTATATTTTTATTCCAACAAACATTGCAAAGGACACATTCTAATAATACATATACTATACATATCAGAATATTTATCCATGTTATCCTGTAAATCTATCCCAAGATATCATTTCATTGTGAAGTTCATATTAGTAAAAAAGCTTAGCATGGTATCTGGCATCTAGTAGGCACTTAATAAATGCTTGTTTAATTCCTTCCTTCCTCTTGGACAACAATGGAGAACATAAACTGTCCCTTGGTTGTCTTTTTTCTTTTATGGGATCAGCCTATTTTTTCTAGTCCTTCTTTTCTCTGATGATATACTTTACCCTGCTCCTTATGCCTCCATTTCTAGCACTTCTGCCTGTTCTTACTCACCAGTGCTTCTCCATCACCCTCAACTTCAATATTCCATAGATCATAATATTCTATACCTCACAAAGGATAGACTTTTGTTCCTGGTAGAATCTTATAATAGGAGGTGATCAGTAAATGTCCCTGATTAGCAGTCAAGTTCTAAGTCAAGGATCAAGGTCAGTCAGTGTTCTAAGCTACCCCAGCCAAGTAGGATGATTCAATTAGAACACGGTTTGGGGGAAAACTTCTCTGGGTAAGTCTCACAAGCTCTCTGCCTATGGCTTGTGTTGGAAGCAGACTCTTAAAGTACTATTTATGGCTCATCTTGGCAAATGATGAATCTAACTGTTTTCCTACCTTACAAATGCCTTCTGTAATTGGCCTCAAACAGTAATGTATGCCATTTGTTGGTCAATTACCACCTAAATTATATATGTCTATGTGATTAGAAGCCCTATTTTTCTTTTCCTTGCCCAGGGCTTGTTCTCTAAGTGTTTGTTTAATCTCCTTCATAATGATTTCTCCAATCTGTGTGCCACATTGATGCAGGCTACCAGTTCTATCAAGAGCAAGAACATATTCCTCCACTGAGAAATAAAAGAAGAAATTTACTCTTTTTGTGTGTATACAGACTTCTTTCATCAGCAAAATGACCTATCAGTCACTAAATTAATCAATAAGCATTTATTAAATGCTCAATATGTGTCAAGAAATGGGCTCAGCAGCCAAGTACTGTGACAGAAAATAAAAACAAAAAATCTTCCTGCCCTCAAGGAGCTCATATTCTAATAGGGAATGTAATGCACATGTAATTACAAGCTACAAAGGAGATATATGGTAACCTTAGGGGAAAGACTCTTGACATGCTGTGAACTTATTAAACTAAGTTATCTTTTCTCCTCCCACAATCATCAACTGGAATTCAGGAGATGGAGAAAGTCTTATAATTTTATCAAAATAAAAACAAAACATTATAAATTCTGCTATATGTGTGTGTTACTGCTTTTCAGAACTCAATTACCCATGACTTTTTGAGATTTATCAAGTATTAAGAATCTTTACAAAATATGCCAATGGCGTGGGAAATCAGTCGTGGCTACCTTGGTTCCACATTTATTAGCCATCTTCTTAAGATTTTAAAGAATGAAAAATAAAATGGACTCCACATTGCAATCCAATAATTTTCTCATCAAAGTTGTAATTTATATTAAATATATACAGAATACCAGAGAGAGAGAAGAATGAACTGCAAGATTAAGAGAAATCTGCTTTTGCCTCCATTCTCTGCTCCCTTTCCAGAGGAAATAAAGATCACATCAAGAAGTCATGTATTACACGCTGTCTGCCCAGCTTTCTGCCTCCTCCCTCCCCTTAATCCTACTGTAATGTCCTTCAGAGACACTGTGCGGTAGTTTCTATCACAGCCACTTTACACCACCCAATTTATGCTGAAATCCATCAAAACCTGCCTAATACATGCTACTGTTCAGGGTCACTTGGTATTATGTGTTCTTTCTCACTCTATCAAGCACTAGGCACATCAGGACATACGCTGTCACCTGGATAAAGCTTTCTTGGAGATGAGCTTTCTGACAAACTTGCATTCCCTTATGTTCTTCTTCCTCCTCTGTCTTTTCCAGGTTGTCAAAAAAGGATATGCCTCTTAACTAAAGATTATGAAGAAAATAGTGGTTCTATTGTACACTTAAGCATCTTATCTCCATGAACATCAATCTTTATTTATACTATACATTTCAGGGGCTTTCAGTGAACTCTACTCCCTTCTATCTCTTTCCCTTTTCTTCCTCTTTTTTTCTGACTCATTTACCTCCTTGTCCTGTCTCTTTTTCCTCTCCTATTTCACATCATCAACTTTTTCAACTTTCTTCCTGTCTCTCTCCTCTTTCTCTTCACATCTGGAAAGTTGGGGAACCCATAGGGCCCAAATAAATTATGTACACAATTCTTTCACTATGAGATTGGGGAAAAAAGAGATCTAGTAACATGGAATTTATTTCATCACATTTAAGCAAATTGTTTCAGAGTCAGCAAAAAAAAAAGATTGTGTTATCCTTATCCCTGTAGCACTGCATGACCTATGTGCCCAGAATGCTGCTAGAGAAAAGTGTGTATCTTTGGTCTTCACCTTGGATCCCAATTAGCCAATATGTTTTGCTCTTGTCATCTTAAGAGCCCACCATCCCTTTTGGGCAGAAAGTAGTCAGAGAAGGTTTAGTGGAGGACATGAGAAATAAACAGGTTCTTGAAGTATAGTTAGGTATTAGAGAAGCAAGGAAAGAAGGTGAAGAAAATAGTGTGAGCAGGTCTGGGGGAAAATGTTTGATGGACATAAAAGTAATTCCCAGATTTCTGTCCTATAAATACCAATTCTCTCTCGGAACAGAAAGATTATTTCTTTTTGAAATCTCTAAAATCCATTAAAATCATCCCCCAAGTTTGCCATATATAGTTTTTAAAGGCTACTTGAATGAATTACAGTATTTGGCAGGTCCAATCACATTTGAAAAGCTTAAGGTCATTCAAGGACTCACTCCTTAGGGTTTGATAGATTCACCAATGGAGCAGAATATTGTTCATGGGAACTTTTGAAGATCATTAACTGAGTTATGGAAGGTTTGTGAATGCAGTCTTTAATGAAGAAACAATAGATTCTAATAGTATTACTTGATTTCAAATATTTACACAGATGTTTCATGAGGATACCTGCCTTCCATATTTAATTCCATTATTTGAGAGAGAAAAATAACTAGAGATAGGTAAGAAACGGGAGTAGAAAAGCATCATGGGATTTTGTATTAACTTCTCTCACTTCCAAATCCAAGGAATTCTGTTTTCTGTAACTTTAAATTTGCATATCCCATTTATAATGACCATATTTCCATTATCTTTTGGATCACCTGAAAATTTTATGTTTCATCAGTGCCCAGGATTAACAGCCATATAGCAACATAGGGAGATTACTAATAGCCCTTCTGGGTAGTGAACAAGTTAAGAACATTTAGAACATGACAGTTCCTCAAATTCAAATTTACCTAACTGACTACAATATCTGTTCAAAATAAGGGAAATCCCCATGGTCTTACTGTAGATTTAAAACTTGAAAGATTAAAGATTTTTGGGATAGTATTTTAAGAGATGAACCAATTTAATGGACTACCAATTCAATCACATGAATATTTGTCCAATATACATTTTTACTTTTCTTTGAAGATAGATAGGCCAATCTCTTTTGAATGAACTTATATCTTTTTGGGAAATCCTTATAGTGTTCTGTAGCTTAGTAGTAATTTAGAAAAGCTGGATTCAAGTCTCATTTCTAATGTTTAATAGTAGTGTGGCTATAGTCAAATTGTTTATTTTTTCTATGCATCAGTTTTCTTATCTATAAAATGAGGACATTGGTTCCAAAGGTCTCTTCCAGGTCTAGATCTGTGATGCTATAGTCTTGTGAGCAAAATATCATCTGCAGATTAGAATATCTGGAGAAGCTTGAAATAATTGGTTTTGCATTGAGCATCCTTCAACACATGTGCTAACATTTTTCCTGAGAATATTTCTCTGATTCTGCTTCCATGGATGTCAATATTTAGGAAATTGTTGATCATGGCTACTTTCATGACAAAGAAAATGAGTTGAGTTGGTTATAGATGAAGAGATATAAAAAGCAGAAAGACTGCCTGTAACATATAATGATATCCACAAAATTAATGAATATGTGAATTAAAAAACATTTCTGAAGCCTTCATTATATATTAGATATTGTACTAAAGTATTAAAAGTATCAAAGGAGAACTTCTTTTGTAGTTTTTTTTTTTAAATTAAAGCATTAAGGAAGGACTTCAGTGTAAAGGGAGAATAATAGTAATATCATATATTGGATCTGTGAAGGTTGTACCCAAGCTAATGAGATCATGAACCAGTTGGCATGTGAATTACATTTGTACTACCTTTTATACTTTTCCAAATGTTAATTATCTAGCTCTTTAGTACCACAACTTTAAAAACTATTACTGCCACAGAATCTTAGAATTTAAGAGCTAACCATCTGGTTCAAGCTTTACATGAAAGCAATACCCACTATAATATACTTGACAACAGGGCATCTCACTTCTGTTGACGTCTTCCGATGAGGTGGAAGCTAGCATCTCCAAAGCTAGCCCATTTCACTTCTTGACAGCTCCAAATATTAGGAGTTTGTGATGATGTCATGCTTAAATTTGCCTCCTGGAAACTCCTATCCTTTGGTCCTGATTCTGGTCTTATGCTATTTCCATATGACAACCCAAAAAAGGCTTAAATGCAGGTGTGATGTCCCCCATTGTTATTCTCTTCTCCAAGTAGAATAATAAATTATAATAAGGCATGATAATAATAGTTAGCACTTATATAGTGGTTTAAAAAGTTATTTATGGGCACTATGGAAAGAGTACCAGTCCTGGAGTCAGAAGGATCTTGAGTTAGAATCTGGTTTCAGATATTTAACACTTACTAGCTGGGTGACCCTAAGCAAGTCACTTAACCCCAATTGCCTGGCAAAAAAAAATCAGTTATTGATGTATGTTATCTCATCTGATCCTCATATCAACTCTTTGAAGTAGATGATATTACCTGCATTTTGCAGATGAGTAAACTGAGACAGGTTGTGAGATTTGTTGAGGAACAGACCCAGTGAATGGCTGAGGAAGAACTTGAACTCATATCTTCTTGATTTAATGTCTAACATTCTATACACTAGAATTCTAAGGGGAAAAATAGTTGATTATTTCCATTTTATAAGGAACTTCAGAATGATATCATTACTGCATAAAGTAAAGAGTTAATATTAGAATTCACATCTTCTCATACCTGTTTCTGGTTTTAGAACCTTTTCATTATACTTAATTGAAACTTTTTTGTCCTGGGCAGAAAGTGATTTATCCAACATTCCAGTGTATCCCTACTCCCCTGCTTACTATCACTTTGGTCTACTATTTCTTGATCTTAAAAAGTCTGAGGGGGAAGTTGTTTTCTGGTTTTGTCTCTCAGCTCTGATTCTATCTATTCTCAGGAAGTTTCAGGGCTCAAAAGAGACCATTTTGTGTGCAATTTTCTTTGTGCAAATACCCTTTCCATTATCACTTCAAACAGGGGACTGAATATCAAACAATTAACTGCAATTGGAAGGCCTAGTAGGCCACTGAAACGAATTGTTTTCTGACCCTAACTTTAGAAAGGGAACAAATATTAATCATTTTCATTAAGCTCATGTCTCTCTAATGCTTTTTGTTGGTTCTTTGTTTCTCTGAAGAGATGGGTAATTAGAACACTCAAAAGGGGGAAGACTCCATCTGAGAACATGGCTACCCTATGCCTTGATCCCACTATGCTGACTTGAAATCCTCCCTTTAATAGAGCATGTCTGGTTAGACAATGTGTTGGTTTATTATTTTTTTTTCTTTTCTTTTGTGGATCTAGTATCTTCATCAAGAAAGCTTTTTCCATCAACCAAGAAATGAAGAAACACAGACAGAATAAATATATCTGAAGACCAGATTTTGAACAAAAATGAAGAAAAAAGAAAATAGTAGTGGAGTAACTTAAATATATATATATATATGCATATATATATATTTGTTCTTGATGAAGATGAATTATGAGTATGATGAAGCAGTATAGTAGAATGGGCAAAGACCTAGATATAAAGACTTGGGTTCAAGTCATACATCAGGCACTTAACCTTCTCCCCTTAGCAAGTCACTTAACTCCTTTGGGCTTCAACATCTTTAGCTATAAAATTAGAGAATTGACTTATAATGTTCTTCTGGATTTAAATTCTGTGATCTTAAGATGAGCTCACAGGCCAGCAGGTTAGATATAAGGTAGAGTTCTCTACTAGATGGACTTGTCTAAGAAGAAATTTAGCTGGAATTGAGAAGGAATAATCTCCTCACCTCAGAAAGTACACAAAGGTTAGAAGACCATTGTTTAGGAATGTTGTAGAATGGATTTAAATATGGAGGGGAAAGTTGTAACAAATAACATTTAAGTACTTCCTTTTTACCATCTCTTGAAGTCTTCAATTCTGCCTTCTTTTACAAAGGTAAGAAATGTTACTGGAAGTGCTCTACAACACAGGTGTCAAAGGATACTCTGGGCAGCCCACAACGCTCTGGAATATTATCAGAACCAGATTAAAATGTTATTTGGAAATACTGAACAAAGTAAATAAAAATATAGTACAACATGGATCATATTAATTTGTGGTTTTCCAAGTCAATATGCTTCTGGCAGAAATCTATTTCAATTTGAGTTTGACATCAATATTCTAGTGTATTCCAAAAAGTCTTTCTTTAGGGAAATTTTTAAAGGAATCATCATTACTTGCCTCCAATCCAAAAGTTCTGAAAGTTCACTGAAAGTGAAAATATGTTTAGCAGAGTCAACACACACCTGAATGGACTGATTTGTAAGCCTCTCATGATATCTTACATTGTCATAGCATTCACTCTTCTAGGTAAAAGCTATTAATTTAAATGAACTAGCTGTTGGGTTAGAAGAACAAGGAATTGCCTAAAGACACTCAAGAAATCAGTTGGAGAAATATTCTTCCCTGATCAAAAAGTATGATATAATTATACACAGATGAATTCCCTTTATTTTGTGTGTGGATGTTATTTTCATTTAGCAGTTCTTTTTTTCTTCTTATATATGAAACAGATATGATTGGGAACCATAAGATTTTTGGTCCTAGTTTTGGCTTTTCCATTAATTTCAGGAAATTGTTTCCTCTCTTTGGGCTAAGTTTCTTTATTTCCTAAACTCTAAAATTATTTTTGGCCTAAGATTCCCTTTTCCAACAGGTTGTTTTCCTGTTCTGATATCTTACATTGGATCACATGTACACAAGATGTAGGACTGGAAGTGACCTTAATAATTATTGGTTCAACCCTAACTTCTTCATTTTATACATAGAGAAAATAAACTCCAAAGGGGGAAGTTTATTTGCTAAGAGTCAAATAGCCATAAGTGGAGACAGAGAAAAAGTTGTCAATCAGAGATCTGAGATTTGGAAACATATACTGTTGTACATTTAATCATTTTGAAAAAGGAATTGATATTTTATAGTCAACTTTGTTGGCATATTCCTATTTCATAAATCAAGGGATATCTCCATTATTATGAGAATTTTATTAATTTTCTATAAAATATTCTTTTTATTAAAGCTTTATTTTTCAAAAAATATGCATGGATAATTTTTGAACATTGACCCTTGCAAAACCTTATGTTCCAAATTTCTCCCCTTTCTCCTCACCTCTCAAGATGATAAGTAATCCAATATATGTGAGACATGTGCAATTCTTCTCTACATATTTCTACAATTATCATGCTGCACAAAAAAATCAGATGAAAAAGAAAAAAATAAGAAGCCAAAATGCAAGCAAACAACAACAAAAAGACTGAAAATACTATGTTGTGATCCATACCCAGTTCCCACAGTCCTCTCTCTGGTTATAGATGGTTCTCCTCATCGCTGAACAATTGGAATTGGCTTGAATCACCTCAGTGTTGACGAGAAGTACATCCATAAGAATTGATTATTATATAATCTTGCTGTTTCTGTGTACAATGATCTCCTTGTTCTGCTCATCTCACTTAGCATCAGTTTATGTAAGTCTCTCCAGGCCTTTCTAAAATCATCCTCCTGATCATTTCTTAAAGAACAATAATATTCCATAACATTCATATACTATAACTTATTTATCCATTTCCAACTGATGGACATCCATTGAGTTTCCAGTTTCTTGCCACCATGAAAAGGGCTGCCCCAAACATTTTTGCTCATGTTGGACCCTTTTCCTCCTTTATGATCTCAGTGGGATACAGGCCCAGTAAAAACACTGCTTGATCAAAGTATGCACAGTTTGATAGCTCTTTGGGAATAGTTCCAAATTGCTCTTCAGAATGGCTGAAACAGTTCACAACTCCATCAACAATGTATGAGTTTCCCATGTCCCCTCCAACATTGAATATATATTCTTGCTGGTGATACTTTGTCCTCTAATTCTTCTCATTTCATTTGTAGTTATTAGTGAGATTGATGTGCTATAAATTTTAAGAATAATTTTTCAAAAATTTCCCACATTTTAATTCAACTTATCCCCCTAATTTTAGTTTTTAGAAATTTTTATCTAACTGAAATTTACTAAATTTAAAATGTTATATTTAACATTGGTTGACCTGCCATCTGAGGTGGGGGGAAGGAGGGAAAAAATTGGAAAAAAGTTTTGGCAATTGTCAACATTGTAAAATTACCCATGCAAATATCTGGCAAATAAAAACTATTATTATTATTTTTAAAAATTTAAATGTTAAATGTAGGGAGAATAAAAAAAAATCAGTTTGTACTTTGTGTTCCTCTCCTGAATCCACTCTGTCTCCATACTTTTTTTCTCCAAAACCAATTTTTTTCAACTCTTTTTTATGTAATGTCTTCCCCCAGTTTGAAGGTAAGCTCCTTCAGGACAGAGACTTGTCTTACTTTGGATTGCATTTGTATCCTCAGGCTTTTGTTGTGCAACATTTCCAACTGTTTATGACTCCCTTTGGAATTTTCTTGAAAAGATAGTGGAGTGGTTTTGCCATCTCCTTTTCTAGATCATTTTGTAGATGAGGAAATGGAGGCAAACAAGGTTCAGTGAGTGCCCAAAGTCACACAGTTAGATCAGAAGTCAGCTTTAAATTTAGGAAGATGAGTTCTCCTGACTTCAGACCCAGCACTTTATCCATCGAACCAACCAGGCTCAACCTCCCATTAGTTTAAAATTGCAGCAATCAGCAGAATCACTTTCATCATGACATTTCCCTCTTTAATTCACTTTTTTCTATATAAAATTAGAAAGTTGGATTGAATAAGCTCCGATGTCCTTTCCATCTCCTAGTTTCTGTAATTCTGAAATCCACCTCTAAGGAGAGAACACAACCATCAATTATAATGCTGACTTCTTTTCTTTGACTGATTTCTAGGCACAGAGGTCTGATAATTATAGCCTCCATTAATCTGACTTTGTTACTTGATTCTCATAAGAAGTCTAAGGGACTTTCTTGTGATCTGTTTGCCTCAAATCTCTCTCCCTTCTAATCTACTCTCCACAGAGCTGCCAAAGGGCTATTCCAAAAGCACAGATCTAATTGTGTTCCTGTCCATTTTGAAAAGTTCCAAAGGCACCCTATTGTCTCTAGGATAAAAATCAAATGCCTTTGTTTGGCATTTAAAGCCCTTCACAATCTGGCTTCAAGCTTATTACATAGTAATCCTTTCTATGAACTTTAAATTACAGCCAGATTCACCCACTCTATTCCTTGAAAACATGTATAATAGCAGGTAATAGTAACAACAGTGACATCTCTCATCTTTGTATCACTGGACAGGCTGTCCTCTGTGCTTGGAATATTCCCCCTTCTGTCTGTCTCCTAGAAGCTCTTTTTTTCTCTAAAAGATTGGTTTATGTGTTATTTTCTAAAAATATTTTTCTAACCTCCCCACTCCCCCCCAGTTCCTGGTACAGTATTTCCCTTTAATTATTTTATATTTACTTATGTGTGAACATATAGTTTCCCAAATAGAATATAAAATCCTTGGAGGAAGAGTTTGCTTTTTTTTTTTTTTTTTTTTTTTTTGCTCACTGCCTTCCTAGGTTTTGACATAACAGCTAGAACATGCCCGGAGTTTACTAGATACTTGCTAAATGTTGAATATGAGAGAGAGATTAGATTTTTGTACAGAATTACAAATGTAGCAAATCAGAAATAAAGTGTAAGATACTTTGGTGCAACATAAGCAAGAACAATTACAGAATCCCAGGGGCATATGATCCAGAACTGAAAGAGACTTAAAAGCTTATTTAGTTCATTGTCCTTTTTTTTTTTTTTTTTTTTTTTTTTTTTTTTTTTAAAGAAGGAAAACTTAAGTCTAGAGCATTTAGTGGCCAAGTAGGTTTTAGATTCTTCATCATAGAGATGAAAAAAGGAGAATCAGAAGAAATAAAAGTATCATTAAAAACCAGAGAGGAAAATGTTATCAAGTAATGAAGAGTTATTAAGAGAATCAAAGACTGCAAAAATGTCAAGAAGGATGGGGATTGAGAAAAGATCATTAATAACTTTGTAAAGGGGGCAGCTAGGAGGCGCAGTGGATAGAGCACCAGCCTTGAATTCAGGAGGACCCGAGTTCAAATCTGATCTCAGACACTTAACACTTCCTAGCTGTGTGACCCTGGGCAAGTCACTTAACCCCAGCCTCAGGGGGGAAAAAATAATAACTTTGTAAAGATCTGTTTCAGGAGAATTATAAGGTTGGAAGCCAGAATTCAGAGTTAAATGAGAGGAAAGCAAGTCTCACTCTCAAGGAATTTACTCACAAAAAGTAGGAAAATATAGAATATGTGAGGATTGATGACTCAAATGAAAGTAAGTTGTTTTGCTTTTATAGTTTTCTTTTTGTTTGTGTTTTACTATGGAGGGGGGCAGTGCAATCATGTTTGCAGATTCCCTGAAAGTGATTGAAGTGATTGAAGATTGGTGAGAAAATAGGTATAGTGGGCATATGTGTGACATAATAGCAATTTTGGTATCTGGGACAATTAATTTGAAGGTTCTTAGAGACCCTGGGATACCAGGAGGTCACTGCTAAGAAGGTTATTAAGAATATTAGAAGGACCCAAGAGCTCTCTTGTGGTCCTGTTAGCTAAGAGGAATCCAATCATTGGGTAGCTTATTATTTTCCCCATTATTTTTCCCATTGTTGTTCAGTCACAATTGACTCTTTATAATGCAATTTAGGATTTTCTTGGGAAAGATACTGGAGTGGTTTTCCATTTCCTTCTCAAGCTTATTTTACAAATGAGGAAACTAAGGCAAAAAGAATTAAATGACTTGTCCAAGGTCCATAGCTAGTGAGTATCTGAAGTCAGATTTGAACTCAAGAAATTTAATCTTTCTGACTCCTGGCTCAGCACTGTACCACCCAGCCCTAGCTAAGTATCTTATAAATGCTGGTTGGATTGAATTGAATCTGAGCACTCATCACTATGCAATCTTTCTTAGCTATTGATCTTATTGCAACGGCCCCACAGAATTGGAATGGAACTTTAGAGCAAGTGAAAGTCTTGTGTATGATGTGAATGATATCTAAGCCATTGTTCAAAATCCCTAAGGATAGAGATTCAATAAACTCCTATTATGTCTAACTCTTAATGGTGATTCCATTTGGGGTTTTCTTGGCAAAGATATTGGAATGGATTGTCATTTCCTTTCTAGGTCATTTTACAGTTGAGAAAACTGAGGAAGACATGGTTAAGTGACTTGACCAGAGTCTGAACAAGGGGATGAATCTGGATTTGAACTCATGTAGAAGAGTCTTCCTGATTCCAAGGATAGTGAGTTATCCACTGCACCACCTAGTTGCTCTATTGACATATTATTGTTTATTTTAAAGAACTGAAGCTTAGGGTTTTTTATGGTTAATATTATCCTTTTGTGTTCCTTTTTTTAAAGTATAAATACTTCTAGAAAAAGAAATACATCAAATCTTGAATAAATAATTAGGGATTTACTGAGGACACCAGTATCATCTGTGAATAAGGGTAAGAGTAATGTGACAGCTCAGAGTAATCCTATAAAATGTGTGTGTGTATGTGTGTGTGTGTGTGTGTGTGTGTGTGTGTGTGTGTGTGTGTGTTTGTGTTTACCTGGAAGGAACATATGATGGGCCACTGGAAGGGCTGCACAAAGATCCTAAGATTGTTAATGTCACAGTTTTGCCATGCTTCATCCAGCTTGACAAATAAGAAGATAGTAGGGGAAATAATGAACCTTAAATTGCACAGACCATCACATTCTTCAGAGTTACCTGAAGCCCTTTCCTGCTGCTTATTGTTGGGTACACAATTCTGTGATTTATTTTGGATGATGAAAAGACAGAAGGATACATTATATTATTGGACCTACCAGACTGTGAGAAGATTATTCGGCTTAGTATTTTCTACCTGCCAAATGCTGGATGTGTATTCGTATACATAATTCCATTTGAGAGCATTAAAAAAACAGATCCCTAAGGATCTGTACTAACAGTGGAGTGTAAATTGCTAACAAATAACCTTAAATACCTCACTGGAAAAAATGCACAAGATAAAAATAGTCACTCATCCCTCTTGCTTTTGGCTGTGGAGGAAAAATGCATTTTTTTTTTCTGATTGTAATTTGTACCCTTTAGTGTCAGTTTCAGATATGGTCATGAATACATTTCATTTTTAAAAATCCTCTCATATATAACAAAATAGTCATATGAGCACTCATGAACCACTCCCCCAAGCAATGAAAACAAAATGTGTGCCTAGTAATTGTGGAAGAGTGGAACAAATTTTAGTGTGCGAATTTAATGGAAGATTATTTACCATGATAAATAATGATTGTAAAAAATTCTAAGAAACATGAAGACTTTTTTTTCTGGGAATATTATGCATCATGAATATAATAATGTAAAACAAATACAACTTATAGGAAGTTGGAATCCAATTAATCATAATGAATAAGCACAGTTCCAGACAACAGACAATAAAACACATGTTCCTTTTTACAGTAAAGTGATGGGCTATTCTATGTGCATATGGGTTGTACATACAGTCATATGTAGTTGCATTGTTGGCTGACTTTGCTAAGCTGTTTTCCTTTGTGAAGAGGAAAGGTTTAATGGAGTTTGGAGAGAGGGGAAGGCAGCATATACAGAAATGACTGAAGTTTCTCAAAAGAGATTAAAAAGAGAGAAAAATCCATCTAACAAAGGTTAGATTTTGCCTTGTGGCTACAATTGATTTCAACATGCATCTATTTTGTTTTTTGAAAATAAAGCAGTTTTTCATTGCTGAATAAATGAAATTCCATATTCTACTGTAAAGTCTTAGAGTCACATAATTATATAATTGCCAACCCAGTCTTTTGACCAGGATAGGAGTGTTCTCCCCCATCTCTGGCTGACTTACTTCTCCCCACCATCACCTCCCTGCACCCCCACTTTATCTATCCCCTGCTATAACTCTCTAAGTTATCATCAGAAGCATTTCACAGAAGATTCTGGCTTCTAACATAGCAAGGACTCCACTTGACACAAGGTGCGCCCCATGTTTTCTACAAATGTGCGACTGTTTGCTTCACAGGATTTTTGGATTTGGTGATTTTTGTTGTTTTTACCACCACAGTCTTATATCATATATCCTACCTTGGTAGAAACTATCAGTCAACTTTTATTCCTTTGTTGTACTAGAGGTTATTATACTGGAATCAAAGAATGATAGTTTTGTAGGATTGTAAATTTACAACCAGGAGAAACCTTAAAGATAATCCATATTTCTTATTTTAAAGCAGGAATTAAAACCCAGAAGAGATTTGTTCAAGATGTCTTTAAAAAGTCAGGACAATTTTATTTTTTCATAATCTTTGTCTCTAGATCCTGTTCTACCTATCTTTAGCAGTAAAGGATAAAATTTGAACTTTATCCTATTGCCAAGGTGGAGAATGAGATGTGTTTGTGATAATGTAATAATAACAACAATAATATATAAATATGTGTTTATGTTTGTAATAATGTAATGTGTATATAATATGTTTGTGATCATGTAGTAATAATATAAATAATAAATAATGTGATAATAATAAAGTTTTTATGATAATCTAGCTAATCTCATGGATGTCATAATCTCACCTGGACATGTGTATATATCTGTCTATTGTTTAAAATAAATCTAACTTGCTCTCACAGTAGAAGGTCTGGAACATGGCTACAGAAAGTCTACAAATTCTACTTAGTTACAATCACATTGACCATCTTAGGGAAAGTCTTGTTGAGGGAAACACAGTACTCTCCCGCTCATCACAATAGCTTTTAAGTCCCCATTAGTGCCACTCCAGATAATGAAACTGCTAGATTTTAAGCATAATTATTTAACAATAAAGCACAATGTCATCACTGAACCCATATAATAAAGCAAATGTGTGAATAACAAATAAATCAAGATTTATGTCATCAGTATACTTAGTATTTGTAAAAGAGACTGTATACTAATGTTTAGAAACCTGCCAGTATGGAGATATGTGAAACAATCCTAAATTCTCAGGATAATTTGCAACTGTTAAAAATATGTATTTATTGAATATTTTATTTTTCACAATTACACATAAAATGATTTTTAACATTTAAAAAAATTAAGTTCCAAATTCTCTCCTCTTTTTTACTCTCCCCTCATTAAAAGTAAAACAATTTGACATAGTCTATACAGTACAGTCATGGAAAAATCTATTATGGTAGCTAGAGAGCACAGTGAATATAATGCGGGACCAAGAGTTAGGAAGACCTGAGTTCAAATCTAGTTTCAGGCACTAGCAATGTGACCATGGCAAGTCACTTCACTCTGCCTCAGTTTCCTCATCTGGAAAATGAGCTGAAGAAGAAAATGGCAAACCAGACCAGTATCTTTGCTAAGAAAACCCAAAATGGAGTCATATAGAGTTGGGCATGACTGAAAAACAACTGAACTGAAGGTCAAGTTGTTAAAAAAAAAAAAAAACAAAACAAAACAAAACAAAACAAAACTCCCCCTCCAAAAACAAAACCCAAGAAAAAAATTTTAAAAAGTTTTAAATGCTTCAACTTGTATTCAGACTCCTTTAGTTCTTTCCCTGAAAATGAATATCATTTTTCATCATTAGACTTTTGGAATTGTATTGCTGAGAACAGCTGAATATTGCTGTTTGTAAAGTTCTGATTGTCTCTCGGTTGTAATCCTTCTCTGGGAGAAGGATTCTTTTCTCTGTGAATCTTTTCTTCTGTGAGCAGGTTTCTTGGGAGGCTTCTGGAACCTTCCCCTCCAAAAGTGTGGGATTGCTAGACTTGCGAATCCATGGGAAATCTTCTCTTTGACTCAATCCAGACTGCCATCCCAACTCAATGTCCCAGCCTAGATTGCTCTATAGACTCAATGTTGCCTTCTTTTATCCTCGAAGAGAATGGGCTTGTGAGAACTCCTACAGCCAATGAACTTGGTCCTTTTAAAGGTGTAAACTCCTTTAAATGTATAAACTCCTTTTCAGAAGTCTAAATGTTTAAGCTCATTTTAAAGGTTTGAACTAAAGGTGTAAATTCTGAGCTAGAGAATTGTTTAGACAACCTGAGTTAGCACCTTGTAATCCTAACATCTCCCCCTTTCTTTTGATTTAGAACATAGGGTGGTCATGGTTTTGAAACATAAATCCATCAATATGGGAGGTATTACACATAAGTACATAAATTACACAAACACATAGTAACATAACACATGCTAGAAGTGATGTAACAAATAACATGATCAAATAATCATAAATTGAGAATTTATACATGTCCATAAGTCCATTGTCCATTAGTTCATGTGCCAGAAACCCAGTAATTCCTGCAAGTTTTGAAGCCCTCCAATAGTCTCATCTTGTGTTAGGAAATCCAATGATTCCTCCTGGTTTTAAAGTTCTTTAACAGTCTTCTTATTAGCCATCTCTTTCAGTGTCAGATGTTTCTTAGATTTTCTCCTTTGTTTTGAGGTCTTTCTCTTTTTCTGTCTCTCTCTGATGGACAAGGCAAATACGACTCGTTGGCACCCATCTGATTCCTTCTCCATCTGAAGAAATACAAGCAAACTCTCTCCCCCAAGCAGTTAACCTATCTGGTCCCTTCCATTCACCACTTTCTGGGTCTTTCCACATCACCTGGTGATTATCTAAGGACAGTGGAGCTGCTCACACTGGACACTGCCCTTCTGGTAAGTTATAAAACCTGTCTGCCGGAGCCAGTGCATCTTTGTCAAAAATTAGAAAATTAATGGTATAGAGAACTAAATTTAGAAGTTCTCTAGGGTTACCTGTGGCTCCCCATTTCTTTTGTTTTCGGAGAATTGTCTTAATGTCTCTGTTTCTTCTCTCTACTATTGCCTGACCTTGGGGATTAAAAGGTATGCCAGTGGTGTATAAAATCTTATACTGCGCACAAAAATGTGTAAAATGTTTAGAACTATATGCAGGTCAGTTATCTGTTTTTATTTCTTGTGGCACACCCATAATTGCAAATGCTTGGATAAGGAATTCAGTGATCACTTGGGCTGTCTCTTTTGCTGTTGGCACTGCAAAAGTGAATCCTGAAAAGGCATCTATCGCCACGTGGATAAAAGACAGATGACCAAAAGATTTATAATGGGTCACATCCATTTGCCAGATTTCATTGGGTCTCAAACCATGAGGATTCTTCCTTGGAGGGAGTGTAGGAGCATGGAAAGGAAGGCAAGCTGTACAGCTTTTTACTATGATCCTAGCTTCCTCTCTTTTTATTTCAAATTGTAAATGTAAAGCTTAAGCAGTCTGATGATATTTAGAATGAGATTCTTGGGCTATGTGCATAGATCTCCTGGTTCTGCTCACTTTACCTTGCATCAATTTGTGTAAGTTTTTCTAGTTTTTTTTTTTTTTAAGCATTCTACTCAATATTTCTTAAAATAGCAAAATTGTATTCCATCACAATCCTATATCACAATTTGGGCAGTCATTCTCCTTATTGGCATTCCCTTAATTTCCTTTTTTTTTTTTTGGCCACTATTTAAGGGCCTGCTATAAATATTTCTCTCTCTCTCTCTCTCTCTCTCTCTCTCTCTCTCTCTCTCTCTCTCTCTCTCTCTCCTACTACTACTACTATGTAGTAGTGGTCAAAGGGTAAGCAGGAATTTTGTAGCTCTTTGGGCATTGCTTTCAATTCAAATTGCTATCCAGAATGATTGAATTATTCACAATTCTGCCAGCAGTGCTTTAGTATCTCAATTTCCCCACATTGCTCCTAATATTTGTAATTTCCCTTTTTTCTGCCTTATTACCCAATTTAATAGTTGAGGTACTATATCAGAATTGTATTAATTTGAATTTTTAATCAGCAATGATTTAAAGCAGTTTTTCATATGCTAATGGGTAGTTTTGATTATTTTGTCTGAAGACTTCCTGTTCATATCCCTTGGCCATTTATCATTTAGAAAATGACTTGCATTCTGATAAATTAGACTCACTTCTCTGTATATTTGAGAAATTTGGTCAATGATACTGTAAAAATTTTTTTTGCATTTATAAATACTAACTATATTTTTCTTCATCCTGTTTTTTCCCCATTTGTCTCATCATTCTATTTTTGCCCTGACCATTCTCAAATGTATTTTGCTTCTGATTGCCATCTCCCATCCAGTCTACTCTCCCTTCTATTAGATCTATCCATTCTGTTCTTGCCATTCCTTCTTTTATTCCCTTTCTCTCTTAAATTTCCTGTAGGCAAGATAGATTTCTAAATCCAACTGATCATAAATATTATCTCATCTTTGTGCAAATTCTGAACAGAATAAGGTTCAAACAATGCCCACCTTCCCCATCTTCTACTCTAATTTAAAAGCTCACTCATGCCTCTTTCAACTGAAATATTTTGCCACATTCTACCTCTTTCTTTCACTTGATCCCAACATGTTTTTCCATCCCTTAATTTTACTCTTTTTAGAAGTGATCTGTTAATATTGAACTCTAATCAGTGTCCTGTCTTTCTATGTTCCTTCTTCCCTAATCATAAGAAAAAATTAAAAGTTACATATCAAAAAGAGAAAATAAGAAATTAAAGGAATTTGAATAGATAATGAGAAATAAAACTATCACTATTTGCAGATGATATGATGATATACTTAGAGAATCTTAGAAGATCATCCAAAAACCTACTGGAAACAATTAATAGCTTTAGCAAAATTGCAGGATATAAAATAAACCCACACAAATCATCAGCATTTCTACATATTACTGACAAAACCCATCAACAAGAGATAGAAAGAGAAATTCCATTTAAAATTACTGTAGACAAAATAAAATAGTTGGGTGTCTATCTGCCAAACAAATCCAAGAACTATATGAACACAATTACAAAACACTTTTCACATAAATAAAGTCAGATCTTGACAATTGGAAAAACATCAATTATCATGGATAGGCTGAGCTGATACAATAAAAATGACAATTCTGCCTAAATTGATCTACTTGTTCATTGCCATACCAATCAAACTACCAAAAATTATTTTATAGAACTGGAAAAAATAATAATAAAATTCATCTGGAAGAACAAATGGTCAAAAATATGGAGAAAATTAATAATAAAAAAAAAAAAACCCAAGGGATGGTGGCTTAGCAGTCCAAAACCTAAAACTATAAAGCAGCAGTCATCAATATCATGTGGCACTAGCTATAGAATGATAGATCAGTGGAATAGACTCGAAAAACATGCCACAATAATCAAGGCCCCATAGTGATATAGTTTTTGATAAAACTCCAAATTCCAGCTTCTGGAATTATTCTGGAATAATTATCTCGAGTAATGAAATGTCATTATTTGATAAAAATTGCTGAGAAAACTGGAAGATAATATGTCAGAAATTCAGCATAGATTTACATCTCACACCTCATACCAAAAATTAGCTCTACTTCTCTTATTTGATGTTTCAATTTCATTGAATATCCATTTTTTCCTTCAAAGACTGTCTTCTTTTTTTCTGAGTAGATGATTCTTGGTTATAATTCCAGCTCTTTTGTCCTCTTCAATAACATATTCTAAGTCCTCTGATCCTTTAATGTTGAAGCTCCAAAATCATGTGTTATTCGGACTGTGGCTCAATCATATTTGAATTGTTCTTTTTGGCTGCTTGAAGCATTTTCTTCTTGACCTCATAGCTCTGAAATTTGCTTAAAATATTCTTGAAATCTTTCATTTTGCACTCTTTTTCAGGGGTAATGAATTTTTTCAATTTCTATTTTGCCCTTTGGTTTTTAGAATATAAGAGTAATTTTCCTTTACTCTTTCTTGAAATATGATGCTCTCTCTTTTTTTATCATAGCTTTCAGATAGCTCAATAATTCTTATATTATCTCTCCTTGATATATTTTCTAGGTCAATTGTTTTTCCCAATGAGATATTTTGTATTTTCTTCTATTTTTCATTCTTTTGATTTTGTTTTATTGTTTCTTGATGTTATTATCTTCCACTTGTTCAATTCTAATCTTTAAAGAATTATTTTCTTTGAGTTTATGTATCTCCTTTTCCACTTAGCCAATTCTACTTTTTAAGGAGTTGTTTTCTTCAATGAACTTTTGTACATTTTTTTCCATGTGACTGATTCTTCTTTTTAAGACATTCTTTTCTTCATTAGATTTTCGTGCCTCTTTTACCACTTTGGTCTATTTTTTTTAATGTATTATTTTCTTCGGTATTTTTGAAATTCCTTTACCAAGCTGGTAACTTTTTTTTTCATGATTTTCTTTCATCTGTGTCATTTCTTTTCCATGTTTTTGCTCTACTTCTCTTATATGATGTTTCAAATTCTTGTATAACTTTTTCAGGAATTTTTTTGGGGCCTAAGACAAATTCAGTTTTTTATTTGAGGATTTTGATAATAGCAGTTTTGAGTTTGTTGGCTTTTCTGAAATTGTGTTTTGATCTTCCCTGTCACTAGAGCATCTTTCTATAATCAAATTGTTTATTTTCTAGACTATTTCTTGACTTTTAATTTTATATTAAAGTTGGGCCCTACTCCCAGGGTAGAGGGACCATTTTCGCCAAGCTTTGTTTTTTGTTTTTCTTGTTTTCCCAAGGTTTTTTTGTTATTGCTGTTTCTGGTGTGTGTGTGTGTGTGTGTGTGCACATGCAGTTGTTATCAGAGCTAATAGGTTTGTATGTTTTCAGTTTTTCCAAAATTGTATGTATGTATGGAACAGCAGGCTGATTCTAGGGTCACCAGTAGAGTGAGCAGAACAGCCCAACTGAAGGAAATGAGATTAGGAGATTAAAGGAACCTTTTGGAACTATCTCAGTCCAGAATAAGCACGATTAGAAACTCCTTGGGTTGATGGGTGGTTGGGGGAGAGACAGTATTATTGGAAACAGTTAGAAACTGCTGGTCACACTAGGATAAGAGTCCAGAGTTTTCTAGGAATTAACACAACTCATCATTTTTAAGGGACAATGCATTATAAATGCCATAATTAATAGAATAATAAAGTATCTGAGTTATAAGGAAACCTTCAAGATCACCTAGTCAAAACCCTTTGTCTTATATATAAGGAAAATGAAATCAAGAAAAATTACCTGATCTGCCCATAGAAAAATGAGGAGTCAGCACAATATCTCTTGAAAAGGAACTGGGTACAGGCACTCTGCCAAATATTGTCTCCGCATCCAGTACCTGATAGAGTGCCTTTGGTTTTATATACTGTTTCCACACATTCCACACCTTAAGCACATTTAGTATTTTCTGAACATGAATTACCTCTTCTATAAAATGGAGGTGATAATACTAGTAGTGAGTTTCTAAAAATAATTCTGTGAGAATAAAGTAAGGTAATGTATTTAAAGAGATTCACAAACCCTAGACCATCATAAATATCAGATATCATTATTACTTTGCATTACCTCCCTAATTAATGATGCATAATGTATTAGGTTTTTTAGTTTACAATCAGAAAATATTGTTACATAATCAATGTCACAACTAAGTCTAGCAAAACACTAATTTCAAAATGAATTAATTTTGGACCTTAACCAACCAATCTCAACATTAGGGACAATTGTTGTCACCTGGGTTTAGGAAGTCAGAAAGTTCATATTTGCTTAATGGGATCAGTTTGGCAGTGTTTAATGTTATTGTTAAATAAGTAAGGTATAGGATAGGAACTTCTTTAATATTTTATATGGTTTTAGTTAATGAGCATGTTAGCAGGCTGATCTTGACATTAAACAGTTCTGCATTTAGGCATAATGAATGTGAGCCATCATCCTAGATGGTGTCTAGTTCCTCTTCTGATAGCGAGTTCTTATCCTACATGATTTGAATGCAACTTCTGAAAATTGATTCTGTAAGTTAGAACTGAAACTATGGCAATGAATTCCCCAGATGAATTTAAATTCTAACTCTCAAAAATTAGGATGCTATTTCAGAACTGAATAAAAGGTAATTTTAGTAGTTTCCAGACTTTCCAGGAGCAGGTGATCAAAGTCCTCATTTTTAATTATGATAAACACAGAAAAGCCTTATTGCTTTCCTTTATCTTTAAACACAATTTATCATTATGAACACCAGTTAACTTTTTGCTGCTGTTATCTATGGGTATCTATTTTTGGAACTTTGCCTTAGTAAATCTTTACATACTGTGGCTCATTCGAAAAATACAAAGCCCCTTATTTCATCATCCACCTCCCCTCCCCCTTTTTGAGGGAGGGATTAAATAAATAAAAAAACCATTGGGTAGGGTCCTTGCCATAAAAATATATCATAGAGACAGATGCAAATCCATAAGGAACATGTGTTTGTGCTTCCATTTGTTTACAACATGAAAATTCTAAATTGCATAGATTCTTTTACATTGAAAGACTCCCACATATTGAAGATGATGTTGTGCATTAGACCTTCAACAACTCTTAATTTCTACATTGCTTTCTGAGTATGTGGGTTTCTCAGAACTAATACAAATGAGTCAGCAACTTTAACTGGTTTCAGTGACATTCAATTACAGATGCTGTATTAGCTCAAATGGGCATTTATATGAAGGTGTTGTTGCTGTTACTGATGCTATCAGTCTTTCTATTAACTCTTCCATAAAATACTCATTATTCTTTACCAGTACAACATCTTTCTATGTGTTACTAACCACAGCTTTTAATCTCTTTAGATATGATCTAATATCTGACTCCTAATTGTATTTGTCCTGGTCAATGAATCTTGGCTGCAAATAAGATATCAACCTACTATGTAAATTGTAATTACAATTCATGTGATAGGTAGAGGTTTCTTTGTTTGTTTGGGCGAGTGTATTTCGGCAGAAAACATTCAGTCCTGAATAATACTAACATGATGGCAGCTCACATAAGGTTATAATTTACAAAGGTACATTTTTTTACAATGATCCTTAAAGGAAAGTAAGATAAGAAAGTACTATTCAGTAGAGAAAGAAATTTAGTGAACAAAATATTCTTTTGCTTATGAACAAAACTAGCAAATGGCAGAGCCTTCACTTTGTAGTTCTCATAGCAGATCTCTAATCTCTCTATCTATGATTCTATGAAATGTAGGAATTTTCTGAAGTCTCACTGTGGATGTAGAGACCTCAATGTTGATTGTAGATTATAATGGATTATGTACAGGAAATAGAAGTTGGGGGAGGTAATAGAGGATGATGATCATGGAATATATTGTAAGAATAGTGTACGATGGGTCAAAATTTGGAATAAATGTAATGATGATGAATGACAGTATGGAAAAGACATAGCTTCTCAATTCTTAAATTCTTTTTCTCTTCCGAAGAGAATCACCTTTGGACTGGAAAGGACTGAATAAAAAAGTAACTAATAAGTTTATATCCAAGATAACATAGGAAAGAATAAGAATACACTTAGATGATCATAGGAAATCTCATCTTTTAGAATGAGTCAATTTTTGATACTTAAAAGCCTCAATATGAATATTAATTCCTCTTTTTATTTGTAGCACTGGAGGTAGAGCAATAAACTCTTAACCAAAGCCTTCGTTTATTGGGATCTCAGGATGCAGGACAAACAACTCTATTTTCCATCAGCAACTCTGCTTGTTTTTGACTCCATGGAAAACTATAGTTCTTGCTGTTTCTAGTCCTCTTCCCTGCCTCTTTTCAGTTTTCTTTTATATATTTTCTTCCCTCTTTACATTTTACATTTACATTTACATTTCCCTTCTTGAGGGCAGGAGTAATTTTTTTTCTTATTTGTATCTCCAGGATTTACTAGCTAATATAATAAATAAAGGACTGGACCTGGAGTCCAAATCATGCCTCAGAGACTTACTAGCTTGCTGACTAGGCAAGTCATTTCACCCTGTTTGTCTCAGTTTTTTCATCTTTAAAATGAGCTGGAGATGGAAATAGCAAATCACTTCAGTATGTTTGCCATTCCCAAAAAGGGTCACAAAGAATCAGACGTGACTCATTAACAGAAAAAAGCACTTAGCAGAGTGCTTGGTATATAGATACTTAATGAATGTTTGTTGAATTGAAATAATGACTTCAAGTCACTGAGACCCAGGTAAGCTACAGAAAGAACTGGCAAATGTGATTCCAAGGCTACCATCAATGATTTTTTTAAGTCGTAGAGAAAGGGAGAGATATCACAAAATTGAATAAGGGTAGATATTCCAATTAAAAAGAAATGGGATGGAATATATAAAGTACATGCCAATGAGTTTGAATTATATCAATAGCAAAAGCAAAAAAATATGATTAAGAAGTGGTTAGCAAATATCTAATAAAGAAAAAGATTAAACAATAACCACATTCTCTTTATCAAGAATACATAAAGACAGGCTAAGATTTCTTTTTTTTTTTTTTTGCAAGGTTACTAAAATTATAGAGGAATGCTATAGATTTAATTTATCTAGATTTTAAGAAATCATTTCATAGAAGGTGCAAGTAAATACTTCATGACTTATTGATGTCTTCTCTCTCAGCTCCCTCTGAAATACACACTGCATAGATCTGTTACAAAAATGAAAGGTTATACAATAGATGATAGCACAATTAGATTTGATTCAGACTTGGCTAAGTGGCTCAAAGGTTAGTATTTAATAGTTCAGTGTCTACTTGGAAAAGTATGTACAATACAGGGGCACAAGAATCTGTACTATTTAACAATTTTTATTAATGGTTTGAAAAAGTCATAGCATTCTTTTCAAATCTGCAGATAATAAAAAAGCACATTTGACGAGAGTCAAGAGCCAAAGTAATCTTGCCTACCTAAAAAACTGAGCCAAATCAAATAAAATGAAGTTTAATATGGATCGGTGAACCTAAATATAACACTTGGGTTCAAAACATCTGCTTTTAAAAGTCTAAGATGGAGACAGCATGGTAGATAGAAGTTTTTTCCAAAAAAAAAAAAAAAGATAAGAAGGTTTTAGAGCATGTAGTGATATTACCAAAAAAATGTTAACAGAATCTTTTATTAGAGGCAGAGTTTACAAGATTGAGGTGAGAGTCCCAGTGTTCTAAATTCCATTCAGATTACACTATGTTCATTTTTTGAGTATTACATTTTGGGAAGACTACTGATAAATTGGAGAAAATACAGAGGTTTCCTGTCTGTAGAACATGAGGGTTAGTTGAAGTGTGTTTAATCTGAAGAAGAGAAGACTGGGGGAAACAGGATAGCTGTTTTGAAGTATTTGAGAGGCTATGAAAATCAAGTGATGAGAATAAACCACTCTTTGGTGTCAAAAATGCAGAATTTGGTTTTAATATGAGCCATCAAAAAAGGACAAACTTATGCTTGAGATAGACTGCTATGGGAGGCAATAGGAAGCCCCCTTTCTCCTCTTAGTGGAGGTCTTGAAGCAAAAGCTAAAAGACGATATTTTTCAAAGTATTAGAATGATGATCCCTTATCAGGTATATTTGGCTATCTGGCATTTAAACAACCTTAATTCTAAATCTTGTAACTATAAAAATTATGAAATTATATGAAATCCCTTTTTATGACATATTGTATATAATATGTTAAATATAATTACATAATTATGAAGTATCATAATTTATCCCAGTGCTAGGTACATGAGGTTAAAAACAATAATATTTAATAAAGTCTTAAGAAATCAGAGTCTGACTTGTGAACAGTAATGCTTTTTCTTGCTTATAGAACATAGAAATAATAATAGCAAATTACAATAATAGCTAGCATTTATATAGTATTTTAAGGTTTGAAATGCATCTTCCATTTTCAATCTCCATTGACTTTCGCAACAAATCTGGGAAGTAGGTGTTATTGTTACTCCATTTTTACAGATTAGGAACCTGAAGCAGAAATAATTTGCAGAGGACCTCAGAACCATGTATTGTCTGAACCTGAATTTGAATTTAGACCAAACCTTACTCCAGCTACTTAATAGTAAAATGATACTAAGCTTTTTTTTTTTTGAGAAGGCAATATGGCTTGGGGCTAAGATTAAAAAGTCTTAAAGACTAGGCTAGCCCTGAGTTACACTAGGGGTCTTTTTAGTCTCTTATACTTTCTGTCTCCAAGATGAAAGACCACCCCCAATATATGAATCACAAATATAAGATCTATATAAGTTTCTGTGATACTCCTAGATTCTTAGAATTGGAAAGAACACCCAAAGTCAGAAGATATTTTTGGGGACAGGTCAGGTAGAAGAGAGAGAGAGAGAGAGAGAGAGAGAGAGAGAGAGAGAGAGAGAGAGAGAGAGAGAGAGAGAGAGAGAGAGAGAGAGAGAGAGAGAGAGAGAGAGAAGCAACTAAGTTAGATGACACACAAATACATGGATGGATTTATGGATGGATGGATGGATCGGTGCATGGATGGATAGGTGGATGGATAGATAAGTGAATAAATGGATGGATGGATGGACATATACACGAATGGATAGATAGCTAGATATATAGATAGGTGGATGGATAAATGTATAAATGAATGGATAGACAAATCAATAGATAGATAGAAATTTTAAAAGTTGCTCTTCCAGCTTAATTTGATTTTTCCAGCTGCAGGCTATTAGAGCTTTCAAAACAACCTTTTTACCCCATGTAGTGACTCTACCTATTATAATTATTTCTTAAAAGCAGCAGTGAAAAGCACATGCCCTGCCTGATATATATTTTTATACATTATTCCCTTCAATTAAGCTAAGTGTGAAATATTTAGACATGAGCCAATATTTCTAAGTCTTTTTTTCCCTCCTTTATTCTATTAAATTATGTTACTTTTCTCCCCAAGAGGAGAGTTATCCAAGGGAGGGATTATCAGTTGTTTTCAGTTATATGAGGCAATCATCTGAGGGGAAGCTAATCAAATCCTTTTTTCATATTTTAAATTTTTAGCCTGTTTTTCTCCTCTTTTAAGACAAATACTCTAAGAAAAGGCCATTTTGGCTGTGTTCTCATAATAGACAAGAGACCACTCTATTTTCTGGAATGGTAAGGATAAATTCTTAATAAGAAGCAAAAATTAATGGTTATTAGCAAGCATATGTATATTCATTTATGCATATGTGTGTACATATATTTACGATATCTGGACAGAATAAGCATTTTATGTGTTTTTTTGATTCATTCTTTTATCTTAACTTGTATAAATGAATGATGATATTGCCTATTTGTTAATCTCTGGGTATATATATTTTATCTCTGGGTATACTTTTACTTAGGGTAGGAAGATGGCATGGGTGATAGAATTCTGGACCCTGGAGTCAGGAAGTTTCATCTTCCTGGATTCAAATGCACCATCAGACACTTACTATTTGTGACCTTGGCCAAATCATTAATCCTATGTAATCTAAATTTCCTCATATGTAAAATGAGTCAGAAAAAAAATGGCAAACAACTCCAGTGTCTTTGACAAGAAAACCCCAAATGGTGGTGTCAAAAAAAAAAAAAAAAAAAAAAAAAGGAAATGACTGAATAAGAATTTTACTTAAAGAATTGCTTTTTTCTTTAAAAAAAAAAACCATCTCCTTTTTAGTGTAGTATATAAAGTACCAGACTTGCCAGTAAGACCTAAGTTCAAATCCCACTTCAGACATACTATCAGTGTGACTCTGGGTAAATGACTAAATTTGTGTGTAAAACAAGAATACTAATAACATTATCTCATAGCCTTTTTCCAGAACCAAATAAGATAATATATGTAAAGCAGAGGTGTCAAATTCACACTTCCTCCAAGAATGGTCCCAATAAGATTATGAAGTAATTGGGAAAAATTTAACAAATAAAAACATTGTAGAACATAAACTATGTTAATGTGGTTTTCTAAGTCAAGATACAGCCCCCATAGATCTTTCATTTCATTTTGAATTTGACACACTGCTGTAAATTGCTTTGGCCAGAAAGGAGGGAGTGGATGGAGTGTTGGACAAGGGAGACTTGAATTTGAATCCTGCTACAGACATTTAACTTTGGGCCGATCAATTAACCTCTCTCACTCTCAGTTTCTCCAGATATAAAATGGGTACAGTGATGACGTTTTACATGTTAGTTATGAGGATTGAGTGATAGACCATAAAATACTTTAATAACCTGGCAACTGCGATAATCTATCATTACTTTCCTTCTAATTCTCAAATTTAGTGATTCTATGAATTTTGATTAATTTCATGAAACTATATTGGTTCCAAAACACAGAAGATAAAACACAACCTTCTGTTTAGCAGAGAGGTGGAGGATCAAGAGTACAGACTGATCCATTTATTATATTTGGTGACTAAGTCAGTTTTGTTTGTTTGCTATTAACCTATATTTTCAGAATGATTTACTCTTCACAAACTTGATGTTCAAGCTAGGATGGACTACTGTTTTGGCCTAAAATAAAATATTCTACCTTCTGTGATTGTGACTTTTTATGGGTTTTTGTCCAAGTCCCCTTCACCCAACACTACAGAGATGTCCTGGCTCCTTCCATGAGCCATCTACTATGAAACCTTCCCTACCTTGCTGCTCTACATTCAGTCCTTCACAATTTTCTCTCCATTTGTGAAAGAAATCTGGAGAGCTTGGAAATGTCTGACCCTACTCTGCCATCTTCTCAGAATGTTCCTGCCCAGCCAAATTGCCCCCAATCACTTTGCTTATAGTTTATATTTTCTAACCTGTGAACATATTGTTTTCAATAAAAAGACTCTAAAATACTTGAGGGCAAATGATTTTTTTTCTTTTCATATTCTTCATGACACATAGTAGGCCCTTAATAAACATAGGTTGTCCCAAAAATCTTTTAAACCATTAAAATTTTTGGGATACCCTGTATTTTTTCAATTGAATTAAATGTAAATAAAGAATAAGTCTGTTTCCCCCTCCTTTTTTAATACCCCAAATATCTGTGAATATGTTTTTGTAGGAAGTCCTAGTGAAAAAAATCCTTCCATCAAGGTGATCATAATCATAATTAAGCTATAGTTACGAAGTCTCAGAGGAGGTAATAACTGTGGGTCCCAGCCAAGTTTTAAACATAGGTTTTCTTGACACTAAGTCCAGCACTCCTACCATTATACCACTGCTGACTCTCATTCATCCCCCAATAAAACTAATTTTGTGCTGTAATTTTGCAAATATAGCACTTTATGCTGATAGTATGAAACATTACAGTTGGCAGTTCCAATCTGTTTATTTGCAAAGCACAGGGGCTGCAGGTATTTAGTGTCTACCGCACATGCAAACACGAAATATTATGGAAATAAATTGCTTTTTTACTCCTTCCTTCTTTCTCCTTCCTAAGTGGCAGGACTGTAACAATTCTGTCAAAACAAGACTCTTAATTATGGAACCTTGGCATTAGGAGTTTATTAATGTAGATGAAATCGTTGACATATTACAATTGCCATGGAATGAACAGTTGAATCAGCACTGGAACAGAGAATGAGTACTTTCCAAATATGATGGGCCATCATGAACAAAAGGGGATTAGCATAATTGTGAAAATGACATCTTTTAAATTTTATTTATTTATTTTTTCTGGGAATACTGCCACACAAGATGTTGTGGCCCTGAACTGCACTATATTAAAGAAGGTAACGGGCTACAAACAATGGATCTAAACAGCCTATTTCTTAGATCTTATGCTTGTTTGGGGGCTGATGGTGAGCCTGCAAAATAATGCAATAAGGTTTTTTCAGTAGGGCAGAATCAAAGAGAAATTCCTATACTAGAGAATCACAAGACTATGTACTTAGTTGGTGCTTAATATGTGTTTATTAAGTTGGGATTGTCATGTCTAAATGCAGTGGTTATGGGAAGAAAACCTGTTCAATTCAACTGAAAATCTGCCAAATCTTTCCCTTTATGTATGAACTCCTTTCTATTTTTTCTTCCTTTTTTTTAATTAAAATTTTTTTTTAATTTACAAAGCATATGCATGAGTGATTTTTCAACACTGACCCTTGCAAAATCTTGTGTTCCAAATTTTCCCTTTTTCCTCCCATCCCCTCCCTTAGATGGCAGGTAAACCAATATATGTTAAATATAATGAGCTCCTTTCATAGATACCATGTTAATTGCACACATTTGTCAAATCTCATCTTTCTCTCAGTCTCTTTTCTGTACTGTTAGTGAACCGTTTCCTCTTCCCCACCTGTTTTTATATCGCATCCATCCCTTTAAGGCCAAGTTCAAATCTTGCCAACTCTATGAAATCTCTGTTTATTTTAGTCTCTTCTGTAATTTCATTTGCAATTATTCAGAGCATATCACTAGAATGCTATCACTAACCCCCTTTAATTTTTTGCATATTAAGAAGCTAGGCAGTATAGTGAGTCAGTAAGCATTTATTAAGTGATTACTGTGTGCCAAGTTTTGTGTTTAGTACTGGAGATACAAAAAAAGGAAAAAAAAATAGATCCTTGCTCTCAAGGAACTTTTAAGTCTAATGAAGAAGAAAAAATGCACACAATTATATACAAACAAGCTATAAATTGGGAGACAATCAATAGAAAGATAGCACCAGCTGTAAAGGGGGTTGGGGGGTAGGGAAAGGCTTTCTGAAGAAACTGGGATTTTAGTTGAGACTTGAAAGAATCCAGAGCAGTAAAATGGCAGAGGTGAGGAGGGAATGGGGGAAAGTCCCTAAAAATGTTGGCAATTGAGAGGTGGAGAGTCATTTGAGGAACAGCAAAAGAGTGACCCTGGATTGTTGAGTATTTCATGTGTGGAGTGTAAGGGGCTAAGTAATAAGAAGTAAGAAGATTAGAAAGATAGCAGGAGGTCAGATTATGAATGTCTGATCTCAAACAGAAAATTTGATATTTGACTGGAAGTGATAGGAAACCATTGGAGGTTTTTGATAGTAAAGTGAAAGATGGACTGAAGTAAGGAGAGAAGAGGCAGGAAGAAAGTGTTGCATAAAAAGTTCTAGAGATATAACTTCTGGGCAAATAATAACTAATTAATAATTAAAATAATGAAAAGGATCAATGGCATTCTTAAATACCAAAGAATCCTCATAGAACTGTGTTTGCATGTCCTTAGAAGAGAAAAATGAATATTATGAGATAAATCTATTCTAATGAGGAGTTGAAAGGACTAGACAAAGGATTTTCTCCCCACCCAAGCCTGAGAACACAAAGGTTGTCTCCATTTGGGTGGAGTAAAATTGAAGAGAAAGTTAATCTGCTCTCATTATCAGCAATGTCTTTTAGAGATTGACTAGAGACTGTAGAGAATGAGGAGATAAGAAATGAAAAAAACCTAGATTTCCCCAATAATTGGTGATTTAATAATCATTTCTCTCAGAAACCTATCAGAAGGCTATGGTAATAAAGTGTGAAATGATAAGAGCTGTATCTAGGTGGTAACAGTATCAAAGGAGAAAAAGATATATATATGTGTGTGTGTGTGTGTGTGTGTGTGTGTGTGTGTGTGTGTGTGTGTGTGTGTGTGTTAGAAATATAATGGAGGTATAATCATCAGGATTTAGCAAAGAATTGGACTAGGAGGGCAAGAAGAACACCAACTTTTTGAATCCGAGTGCCTGGGAAATTACAAATCTCACTTTTGACATTTTTTGTGTTTCAGGGAAAATCTCTTAATTTTATCCAGTTCTAGACTCTGCTTCTGTCAAAATAGGATTGAAGCTACTCCAAATAACTTTCATAGCATTATTTGGGGTCTTGTATTAAAATAAATGCTATATAACTATTGATTATAAATATTATTTTATACTCTCTTGTTCTTCATTGTCCTTGGTATTTTTTTCAAGTACATTTAAATTTCTTGTGGTCAGGAAGCCTCGTTATGTCTTTTTAGTGACTTCATAATATAGTGAAGAGCACACTTATAAAATTGTTCATTAAAGAGTAGTTTATGTATATTTCCCTTATCAGCTCTCTTTGCGTCATCTTCAGGATTCATTTCTAGTTTTCATTTTCCCCTACAACTTGTTTTTCCTTCTCATCCTTTCCTTACACTTGTAAAGGATTATAGAGAGTTTCTAGTCCCAGAGCTTCTTAAACTTTTTCCACTTGTGATCTCTTTTCACTCAATAAGTTATCTTCCTCTTCCTCCTTCTCTCCTCTTCCCCTTCTCTTCTTCCTCCTCCTCCTTCTTCTACTGTTGCTTCTCCTTCCCTTTTGTTTTCTTCTTCTCCTCTCCTTCCCTCTCCTCCTCCTCCTCTTCCTTTTCTTTTCCTCCACCTTCTCCCTTTCTCTTCTTGCTCTTCCTCTTCCTTCTCTCTTTTTTAC
Source organism: Sminthopsis crassicaudata (assembly GCF_048593235.1). Taxonomy (NCBI): domain Eukaryota; kingdom Metazoa; phylum Chordata; class Mammalia; order Dasyuromorphia; family Dasyuridae; genus Sminthopsis; species Sminthopsis crassicaudata. The sequence goes on along the minus strand of NC_133622.1, from coordinate 212,555,049 downwards.
TGCTGCTGCTTCTCCTCCTTCTCCTCTTCCTCCTCCTCCTCCTCTTTTTCCTTCTTCTCCTTCTCCTCCCTTTCCCTCTCTTTCTCCTTCTTCTCCGTTGACCACATAATCAATAGCTATCTAAAATATAATCTGAAATCAATTTCAATCCTGAGCAGTGGGTCCCGTGCTCTATTATATTATATTGCTTTCAAGAATATAGGTTTTCTGACTCTTCATCTAAAAATCTCCCCCAGTTCATTCAAGAGGCTCATAGCTTGCTTACTAAGCCTTTGTATTTTAATTGTATCTTTGGATTATCCAGTTTGCCTTATTCCTCTTCTCTTCCCTATTAGCTTCAAATAACAGTAAATTATTATTGTGTTAAACAGAGCTGGGAGTTTGCTATTAGAATATGGACATTTTCTACATTCATGGAAAAAGATAAAAAGAGACAATAACTTCTCATTTTCCAAAAAAAGATAATGTATACTCTATTGGAGAACATCTGAGTAGAATCCAGAATGACAGCATGTTGATACAGATCTTATATGGAAATATATTTTATATTTAAAGTCTATACCTTATCTTCTACCTTGAGCATCATTCACTTTATGCATTATACCTTTGTTTAGTTTCCTGCTCTCAAGGCTAATGATTTCAGAAAGATTTTTTAGTTTTATAACATGTATTAAGTAATTAGCATAAGGAATTCATTTGCAATTCATACCAGTCTAGTCTCAGCCTTTCAATTTCTTGAAAGCTCAAATCAATGCTTCCTTAAACAAACAGGAAGCAGAGACAAGAAATAATAATTTTTTTCTGAATAAAACAACCCATAAATTTACTGTTATTTCCCCCCCCTCATTTTGGACATTAGTCAGAGTTCAAACTTGAGTCCTAAAAGCAAGCTAATTTATCTGACATTCTAGTATCTCGATGATAGTGAGAGGGGAAAGGTCTTTTTTTTTTTTTTTTCTTTCTCTCCCCCCAACCCCCAGGTATGATGAGGAAAATGGTAATTCTCCATTCAGTTAAAAAGTATCACAACAACCAGACCAGATAAACAAGAGCTTATTGTAGTATGGGCTTCCAACCATTTCCTCACACATGAACCCTGCTGAGCTGGGGCAGGTGTGTTCAGCAGGCATCTCAGCTGTGTTTCACCTCCTGACAGGTACAGTTTGCCACTGAAAGGCACTGGCAGCTTGCCTCACCACAGTGGGAGGCAAGTGGAAACTCTTCAGAGATGGATTAGTTACCTCAAACTGCCTTATTAGTTTTCATCTCTACAATGAACAGATTGCTCCCAATTTAGAAAAGATTAAGATTTTTCAAAGAATTTCTCTAGAGCGCCTGCTCTTTGGAACTTAGCATTTTGCTTGTGTGACAAGTCAACTTGGTCTCCCATTCCCATTCAGGCAATTCAGATGTCATGCTGAGTTGGGATAAGCTTCTGAAGTATGAAATCACCTTTTAGACTCCAGTGAACTAGGCCGCCTAACCTTTCTTTTCTGCTGACTGGCATTTCTGATGGAAATAATAATAATAATAATAATAATAATAATAATAATATTCTACATATAGTACTACTGATTATATCAAAATACATAAAGATTACCATTTTGAAATAGGATGAGTTGGAAAATAATTGACTTTAAGAGTTCCACAATTCTTGTCTAGCCTTCTAGATAAAGAAAAAATTTTAACAGAAGAAAAAAAGATGCTCAGAGGTACCAACATAAAATAGTGTGCTGTAGCAATAAGTTGATATTAATGTATCTGGTTTCAAGTCTTGTATTATAAATCATCACTTTGGGTAAATGAAGCACTTATTAAGCATCTACTCTGTGTCGGACACTTTGCTAAGCAATAAGCATGCAAAAACAAAGATATTTCCCGGCCCTCAAGGAGTTTGCAATCTAATCTAATGGGGGGGGGGGGGGAGGAAGAGTTTTACAAAAGGAATCTGGAAGGGAAGAAGGAAAAGGTACACAGAGAGTTCCAGAGAAATCCAGAAGTTGATGGGAAATGGAGAGGAAAAAAGGTGCTGAGTTCTATCTTTATATGGAAGTCCAGGCCAGAGGGTGTAATAAGGAGACAGAGGGGACTGATTAAATGTGGACACCAGGAAAATAGTCTTGCAACATAATGAGATTTTTTTCAATGATGAGTTTGGGGAGAAATTATTATTATATAATTATATATATATATATATAATATGCAAATGTATATATATATATAAATTATACAATTGTATATAGATACAAAATTATTATTATACAATTATATAAATAACTTATTATTAAATAGTGATTCAGGTTTTTCTCCTATTTCCTAATTAAGGTCCAGCTCTTGTTAAAGTCAGCCTTGGAAGGATGTGACTGATGAGATTACTCTTAGCCCTCTAGGAACATCCTCTTCAATCTTTGGTAGGACTTCTATTTAAAATATAAATGGAATCCAGTTTGGATGAGTCCTTTCTCTGGGTAAAAGGGAGTCTATTCTTGTATCCTTTCCATTAGTGTTTAAGGTAACCCAGATCATTAAGGGAAAATCAACTATAATTTAGATGTTTAGATTGCTAGAGGTGCCTGAAAATGCTTGTTCTTATCTGGAAAGGCTGAAAATGTTTAGTCTACTTTCTCATTACATGCCCACTAATCAGCGTTGAATTTTACTTCCAAGGGAATTATTTTTCAGTTATTTAAAACTTTCTGGGGCTCCATTAGGTATCTTTTATTACCAAGAGAAACCAACCATATTTTTATTGATTGCCAGCTACTCTAATCCATACCCAGAATCTCTGTCTTGCAGGGTTTTTCATTCATCAGTTTCCTGAGGAAGGAAGGCATGTTGGAGAGAGTCAGGGAAGTTCAAAAGCCATGTAGATGGATTAACTTTAAGACCCTCAGATTTCCAATCTATAAAATGTCAACCAGATGAAACCAGCCTCTAGCCAGTGGGTGGCCAGAACCAAAGCATACTAAAGACAGGAGAATGGAGAATCAAACAGAAATTCAATTTCAAAGTGAGGGAAATAGTTTGCAAGAAAGAACATGTTTTACAGCCCTAACTCTGGGGGTGGAATGGACACTAGGGCAGTGACCTCAGTAGTTATACTTAAAGCTATACAGTGAATTGTGGCTCTGACAATAAGCTATGATATAGCAGTGTGACAAATTTGATTTATAGCAGGGCTTCATGACCAGAAACAATTCTGGGATTTTGCTGTGACTGAGATCATCCAGAGAGTGAGCACAACGGATTGTCATTATATCAAGCTCAGAGCATAGTCTACTTGCTGGATCTTAGCTCTGGAAAACAGGGTGTTGCCTAATATCTTGACACTTATTTCCTTCTTTTGGCCAAAGAGGAGATGTGTAAAAGAAGCCTTACCTTTATGGACAAAAAAAAGGGAAGATTCCATGAGTGGTTAGTAAGGCCAGTATAAGATGTTGCCCAGTTCCTTGAGGGACCTATCAGAAAAGTGGGTTCCAGGTATCAGTGATAGCCACTGCTTACCTACAAGCAGAAAAGAGAGGATGGACCAAGAATGGAAAACAAGAAAATGCCAAAACACGTTCAAATCAGGGCCTTTGTGGTTGAGTACATAACAAAGGGAAGGGGGGGGGGTGGAGCAGAAAATCAAAAACCTAGGACAGCTTACTTAGCCCTTGTCTGGAATCTTGGGACAGCTTTTTTGTCTGGATCTCAGCTGCTTTAGTACTAGATGAAATTTGAGTTGCTGGAGGTTTTTGCTGTCCACTCAAGAGCAGATGCCCTCTTCAGATGATCCAGGAGACCACACCCACACATTTTGCATACTATCTCCTTAAGTCCTACTGCATCCCAGTTATGCAAACATCATGTTATAAAATGGAAGAATTAGATCATGATTACTATACATGATGTTTTTTTTTCCCCTTATAAATGTTTGAAACAACAATAAAACCCTAAATCTTTTAGAAATTTTAAAATATTATGTGGATTATTTGAGCATACTCTGAAACCAGGAGTTTTGGGAAACATACCTTCTCCCTATACCCATCTCCCAAACCCATAAGGGAATAACAAAGCATAGTTCCCAAGTACTTATCGACACACAAACTCCAGAAGGATCCCTGTCACTTTAGAGAACTCACAATTTGGGGTAATTCAGTTCTATAGCATGGACTCAGAGGAACCTCCTTGATAGAGAGAACCCCCCCTCCCCAGCTTCTTTCTGTGGATGTTCTGTCTTGGTATCGTCTTCCCTTAGCTTCATATCTCATAATCTGAATGATGTATCAAAGCTTTAGAGTCTTATTGGCAGAATATAGTTCAGATTGATTTTTTCTCTTTCAAGATTGCCATTTTTCCTTATCTGTCCTTAAATTTCTTTGCAAATTCTTTTCCTTTCTTGAAGTTTTTAGGTTGGCCTGCATGTACAACTTGATCCTGAATCTCTCTACCCTTCAGTTATTTCTGCTTTATCACTGCAACTAGAATTCTATTTGTGAGGCTCAGCTCAAGTAAATAGAGATTTTGTTGTTTAGTTGTTTTCAATAATGTCTGATTTTTTTGTGATCCCTTTTGGGGTTTTCCTGGTAAAGTCACTGGAGTAAGTAGTTGGCCATTTCCTTCTTCAACTCATTTTACAGATGAATAAACTGAGGCGGACTCATGTGGTGGCTTGGCCAGGGTCACACAGTCTGGTAAGAATTTGAAACCAGATTTTTATTCACAAAGATAAGACTTCTTGAATACAAATCTGGCTCTATTCATTGCACCACCTATCTGTCGCAAGGGTTGAATGTCACTTCAAAATATGTGCCAGCTTTATCCATCACAGGCAAGTTATTTTATATAATGAAGTATCACTTTCTTTCCCTTTCTAGACACTAACTTAAACCATATATTCTCTATGTCTCTCTCTGTATATCTCTCTCTCTGATTCTGTCTTTCTGTCACTCTTTGTATATACCTCTCTCTCTCTCTCTCTCTCTCTTTCTCTCTCTCTCTCTCTCTCTCTTTCTCTCTCTCTCATCTTTCTCTCTCATCTTTCTCTGTTTCTGTTCTTCTTTCTCACTTATGAAATGGTAATAGTCCATGCCTTACTATCTACCTCCCAGGTTGGCTGAAAATAAATTGCTTTACAAATGTTAAAGCATATGTAAATGTGAGATATTATTAATGGTGACATTTGCTATACTTTATACAGGTTCATATCGCATATGACTTTTAGCGGTTTGTGAAGAATAAAGCTTGAGGCAGCAGGAATATGCTTTTGTATTACAATCAAGGAAAAGCTGGCTCACTGTTCTTTAGTCTGTTATCTATTTCCTTTTTTTTTTTTTTTTAAAGCTGTTAGATACTTGCTAGAGTTAATAGTTACACTTTGAGAGCCGCTGTATCAAATGTCCATCCTGTGAACTAGAGTTGAAACTGAATGATACATATATCTTAAATTTTACACTGTCCAATGATCCCCTTCCTATGTTTAGTATTTTACTGATACCTATAATGAAAATACTCGATTCTTCTAATTCCCACAAAATTCTTCACCCAGTGTTGTTAGGATTACTAAGTGAGAACTCAGGTTGTCTGGACAGTGACAAGGTGAGAATTCAGGTTTTCTGGACAATTACAAGGTGAGAACTCAGGTTGACTTGATAGAGGGGGCAAGCTCATTGGCTGGGGTGGTTCTTCCCAGAAGCCCTTGCATTATCCCACGCCCATTCTCTGGGAGGATAAAAGAGATAGCACTGGGCCCAGAGAGCAGATTGGCCTGGAGAAGGATAAGAGCTGGAGGAGATTCAATAAGAAGACTCTGCATTGCATCAGGCTTGACGGGGCTCTCTGCAGGAAGGGAAGTCACTTCTTTGGACAAGAGTTAACAGCAACTGCCTGGAGACAACGGTTCGTTACAGGAAGAAGAATCTGTTGGAGAGATTTGAGTAGACACAGCAGATCTCTTCCCAGAGAGCGATCCAGCAGCTTCTGGAGACGACAGCTCGATACAATTGGCGCCCAACGTGGGGCAAGGACTTTTGCTTATCCTGACAAAAGGAGCTAGACCAGACCTTCGCAATTTGGCGCCCGAACAGGGACAGACACGGTCCTGATTCCAGTGGAAAAGCCTCCCATCCAGATCTCAGTCTCTCTGACCCAGAACCGTGAGTAACGAGGAAACTTTGTTAAAGATTAAGTGAGTGTGCTAATAGATAAATAAGGAACTTGTTAAGGACTAAACCAGCAATCTCTTATAGTGAAATGGGGCAAACACCTTCTGTTCAAGGAAAATGTTTAGAGAGCATCATCAAGGTTATGAAAAGCCAAGGATTGATTATAATTTTAGAGGAGATTACTGAACTTTTAAGAACTGTGAAGGTCATATGTCCTTCTTTTTCTCTGGAAAAAGAATTGGATCCAGATGAGTGGAAATTAGTAGGAGAGCAATTAGGTGAACACTACAATTGCCTTTGTGACATTTTGCCCTTTGGTTCCAGACCAAACTCAGTTTCCAAAGATACAATTCATACCTACAATTTAATCCAAATGGCTTTAAAAAATGTTATTCTAAAGGAAGAGATGAAGGAGCAAAATGGGGAAGTGTCAACTAAACTAGGTGAAAAGGATGAATCAGATAACAATGAAGTTAAGTACAATTCTGAGCAACAGCAACAGGAGCACCTCCCATCTCCTCCCTCAATTAACCCTTCAGAGGTGGAGCAAGAAGGAGGAGAGGAAGAGGCAGAAACACAAACAGAATTGTCTGTGAAGCAGTCTAAGCCTATGACAAGATTAGAAAAAGCATTGGTTAAAGCTAAGAGAGAAGGACAGGATATAAGTGATTTTATACATGCATATCCTGTGATTGAAAATATTGACTCTGTAGGTCAAAAAAGGAGAAGATATGCACCTTTAGATTTGAATAAAATTAAGGATTTGAAAAAAGGTTGTACCCTTTATGGGGCTACATCAGCTTATGTTAAAATGTTACTAGATGGTTTGTCTTATGAAGTCCTAACCCCAAATGATTGGAAATCCATAGCAAGGATATGCCTGGAACCTGGAGAAAATTTATTATGGCTTGCGGAATTTCATGAATTATGTAAAATTCAAGTCAGATGCAATTTGGAAATAGGAGTTAACACACAATTCACTTTTGAGCACTTGGCTGGTGAAGGTCGGTATGGAGAGAATTCAGAACAGACTGATTATACCATGACAATATATGAACAAATTGCTAAGGCTGCAATAAAAGCTTGGGGTGTCCTTCCTGGACAGAAAGATCGTGGAGAGGCTTTCACTAAAATACAGCAAGGTCCCAATGAACCTTTTGTAGATTTTGTGGGACGTTTGCAAACTGCTGTCAAAAGAACTATTGGAGAAAATGCAGCTACAGAAATAACGACAAGACATCTGGCTAAGGAAAATGCCAATGAGATTTGCAAAAGAATTATATGGGGATTAGACAAAGATGCTCCTTTAGAGGAGATCATAAGACGCTGTGCTACAGTGGGAACAAATGCTTTTTACACCCGGACAATGATGAACGTGGAAAGACAGGGTCCCTCCTGGCAAGGGCCTTCTAGAGAAACTCGGCAATGTTTTCAATGTGGAAAAATTGGGTATCTAAGAGCTCAGTGTAGATATGGAGATACAGTGAGAAGACAGGGTGAGAGAAGACCTAAAACCCCATGTCCAAAATGCAACAGAGGACTCCATTGGGCATCAGAGTGTAAACTAATTCAGGGAAATAGGATGAGGGGCCCAGATCCAGGGCCCCAGGCAAAAAAGACTTGGGGCATGATGGCAGCTGATGTTACACCTAAAGAGCCTTTAGAAGGTCAGGACTCTGATTTGATCAACCAGCAGAAAAGTAATCACATGGTAGAAAGGGATTACCTGATAAGTGAGCCAAAAGGCAATCAGATTGCAAAAATGGATTACACTTGGGGAGAATACAGGCCTTTTAAACCAACAGGGCTGTGTCCAGTGCAAACAATTCCAATGTAATTGCCAAATGATGAGAAGATATTTAGAAAGTGGTAAATAGAAGGTAATTAGATAGGTTAACTGCCTGGGAGAGAGGGTTTGCTTGTATTTCTTCAGCAGGAGAAGGAATCAGATGGGTGCCAACAAGTCATATTCGCCTTGTCCATCAGAGAGAGACAGAAAAAGAGAAAGACCTCAAAATAAAGGAGAAGATCTAAGAAACATCTTACACCGAAAGAGCATGGCTAATAAAAAGACTGTTAAAGAACTTTAAAACCAGCAGGAATCATTGGACTTCCTCACACAAGATGAGACTAATGGACAATGGACTTATGGACATTTATAAATTTTCAATTTATGATTATGTTATATATTTCTAGCATGTGTTATGTTACTATGTTACTATGTGCTTATGTAATTTATGTAATTATCTGTAATACTTCCCATATTGATGGATTTATGTTTCAAGGTCATTTATGTAATTATCTGTAATACTTCCCATATTGATGGATTTATGTTTCAAGGTCATGACTGTCCTATGTTCTAAATCAAAAGAAAGGGGGAGATGTTAGGATTACTAAGTGAGAACTCAGGTTGTCTGGACACTGACAAGGTGAGAATTCAGGTTTTCTGGACAATTACAAGGTGAGAACTCAGGTTGACTTGATAGAGGGGGCAAGCTCATTGGCTGGGGTGGTTCTTCCCAGAAGCCCTTGCATTATCCCACGCCCATTCTCTGGGAGGATAAAAGAGATAGCACTGGGCCCAGAGAGCAGATCGGCCTGGAGAAGGATAAGAGCTGGAGGAGATTCAATAAGAAGACTCTGCATTGCATCAGGCTTGACGGGGCTCTCTGCAGGAAGGGAAGTCACTTCTTTGGACAAGAGTTAACAGCAACTGCCTGGAGACAACGGTTCGTTACAGGAAGAAGAATCTGTTGGAGAGATTTGAGTAGACACAGCAGATCTCTTCCCAGAGAGCGATCCAGCAGCTTCTGGAGACGACAGCTCGATACACAGTGTCTCATCATATTATGGAGGTAGCTTGGGATTCTTGATAGTTAATCCCATGGAATGAGTGCTCTACCAGTTTATATAAACTAGGAAAGGTTTGGGGTATGGTCCCGGTGCCTGCTAGCATCCTTTCTCCAGTGAACTGCTCTGTAGGACAATCCAAATAAATAGTCTTATTGCTTACATGTGATGCTCCAACTTTCACTTGTCTGTGGTTTTGTACCAGTGGCTCCCATGCTTATAATAAACCTCCTTCTCATTTCTGCCTCTTAGAATCTTTAGTTTCCAACAAAGTTCAGTTTTAATGCTTTTTCTATATGAATGAAGTCTCTCCTGATCCCTTGAGTTACTTGAAACTCCCCCTTAAACTCCCTATACTTAGTTACTTTGCTTTTTTTGCATATATTTACAATTTGTTCTTGAAGAGAGTATAAACTCCTTGAGGGCAAGAGATATTTTACTTTATCTTCATAACTTTATCATTTTTCTGTGATCCTGACGTATAATATTGATTAGCTAGATAAATGTAGAGATATAGCTAGATGTAAGTACAGATATAGATATAGAATTATATAGACAGATACATAGATATGATAGATATAATATTGATAACAGTTGATAAATATATGTATATTGATTGAACAATTGAATGAGAGGCTTCTCACTGGAAGGTAGGCTGCTAGAGGATGAATTCTTCAACCATTAATAAAAGCAGATGGAAGTACAGAATGGCCTTTCATCCCATTTGGGCCTCTGCTTCAATTATTACCAAAAGTATGGCAGTACAGCCAAAAAGAGGATGAAGTTGCTAAGAGTTACACTAATTTTATTTTATTTTATTTTTATGAATTCTATTGAATCTTTACATAAAAAATAAAATACATAGGATAACAAAGAAATAAATTATTTTGAATTAGTTATTAAAATATTAGCAATATCAGGTTTGTGGACTTCACAATCTCAGATTAAGAACCCCTGATGTATAGGAAAAGGTATGCTGGTAGTTAATTTTAAACTGTTTCGCTGAGGGGGTGGAGAAGTATACAGAGTCTTTTATTTTAGTACTACAAAGTAGTCCTTACCCAAACTATTTGAGACATTTTTTAAATAATGGTTTTTAATTTTCAAAATACATGCAAAGATAATTTTCAATATTCACCCTCTTAAAAAACCTATGTTCCAAGTTTTTCTCCCTTCCTTTCTCCCACCTTCTCCCTTAGACAGCAAGTAATTCAATATAGGTTAAACATATGCAATTTTTTCAAAACACGTTTTCACATTTATTATGCTGCACAAGAAAAATCATATGAAAAGGAAAAAAAATGAGGAATAAAGAAAGTAATAAAAACAATAAAAAAGATTAAAATACTATATTGTGATCCACACTCAATCCTTGCAAACTCTCTCTAGGTACAGAAGGTTCTCTCCATCACAAATCCATTGGAACCAGCCTGAATCATCTCATTTTTGAAAAGAGCCAAGTCCATCGCAGTTGATCATCACATTTCACACAGTTGCTGTATATTGTGTGTACAATATGTACAATGCTCTCTTGTCTCTACTCACTTCATTTAGCATCAATTCATATAACTGATCAATTCTTATAGAACAATAATATCTCATAACATTCATATACTATAACTTATTCAGCTATTCTCCAACTGATGGGCATCCACTCAGTTTCCAGTTTCTTGCCACTATCAAAAGGACTGCTACAAATTTTTTTCCTTCTTTAAGATCTCTTTGTGATATAAGCCCAGCAGTAACACTGCAGGATCAAAGAGTATGCACAGTTTGGTAACTTTTTGAGCATAGTTCCAAATTGCTCTCCAGAATGGTTTGCTCATTTCCCAATCCCACCAGAAACGTATCAATGTCCCAGTTTTCCCACATCCCCTCCAACATTCATCATTATCTTTTCCTGTCATCATAACCAATCTGACAGGTGTGTAGTGGTATCTCAGAGTTGTTTTAATTTGCATTTCTCTAATCAATAGTGATTTAGAGCATTCTTTCATATGCCTAGAAATGGTCTTAATTTCTTCATCTGAAAATTGCCTATTCATATCCTCTGACCATTTATCAATTGGAAAATGGCTTGTAGAATTATACAAACTTTATGCCACTTACTAAAATGTTAGTTCTAAAAGAAGTCTTTGTCCAGTGACCAATTAGACAAGTGATCCTCTCCTAGGATGACTGAACTATACTGACACTGCCATTCTCAGCATACATGAATACTGAATCATAATAATTTATATGTATTTGAATGTTGACAAAATATTTTCCTCACAATAACTTTGTATGATAAGAAGTACAAGTAATATTATCCCCAATTTAAAGACAAGTAAGCTGAAACTCTGAGATTAAATATTTGCCTACATAACACAATAAAATTCAGAGGCATGATGCAAACCTAGGTCTTCTGGTTCCAAATTCTTCCATGCCTTACCACACTGCGACTAATCTAAATCACACTTAGCTATAACTATAAAGAAATTCTTGTTATAAAACATTGGTGACTATATCAATATATAAAACAACAGGAGGGACCTAATTATTTTTTCCACGCATATTTATTCATATAATTGTTTTCCTACTTATTAGTATTTTTATTCATCAGATGTTATAATTTACCAACTCATGATTTCCAGTAGTTAAATCTTGATTTTTTAAGTTCCCTTTGAATTAATCACTTGTTTTTCATTAATATTCTTCTAATGAAGTTTTTTTGATGCTGAAGAAGAAAATGGTAAGCTACTTCTGTATCTTTGCCAAAAAAATGGAAACATGGACAGTTGATCACAATGGAAACAACTGAGTTACCAATCTAAAGAGGCAAAACTTGAATAATCCCAAAGATAATGGAGAAATGAAAGGAGGAAGATTATGAGGATTGCAAAATGTTGCCAACTTGTAAGGGTCCTTTAAATGGGTGGCCACAGAGCAACAGGAGATTTGAGTGGCCCAGAAGTAATCTCTGTGGATATAGGACTGCCCTGTGGGTGGGATCCTGGCCATATTGAGATAACTTCCTAATGGGTGACAGCTCTCTCGCTGGTTGGCTGTGTGTGTGTGACCTCACAGGCCCTTTATAAGCCCACTGCTTGTAGCCAGTCGCTCTCTTTAACCTGGCTCCCTAGCCTGGGGTAGCTGAGCCAAGCTGATGGATAGCCCAGAGAGGTAAGAAGTTTGGTAGTGAACATGTGCATCTTCAGACCAGGTGTTCACTAAGGAGTTAACAAGTCAGGGCATTATGTGAGTAGGTATAATAAAGGCTTTTAAGATTACACATGGCTGTTCTTGAGTGTGCTACTGATTATTAAACTACTATTCAAGAAATTGTGTCCAGAGACCTTTGAAGGCCTCAGAGGAGGAGAGCCGGGTAGAATTAACACTGCAAAGGTCAGTGGTCAAAGGTACTCTGAGGACTAGTAATAGTAACTGTTAGGAGGGCATATTACACCAACTGGATCACAAGAAGAAGCTTGCTAGCGAGTATGGAGGGCTAGAATTGGAACATAAAGATGTGAGGTCAAAAGCTGCTTCTGACACTTGCTAGTTCATGACTGTGAGGCAAGTCAGTAAGACAGATAATTAATTTATTAAAAAGGCTTATTATATATCCTAGCACTCTGCTAAGCTCTAGAAATAGAAAGAAAGAAGATAAAAGAGTCAGCTCTCAAGGAACCCATACTTTAAAAAAAAAGAAAAATATGAAAATAAGTTTTTAGGGAAGGGAGTAAGCATTTTTAAGCACTTGCTACATGATAAATAGTGTGCTAAGCCCTTATTTGATTCCTGTAACAAACCTGGGAAGTAGTTGCTATTATTATCATCCCCTTTTTTCAGTTGGGGAAACTGAGGCAAACAGTAGTTAAGTGACTTGCTGAATATCATATATCTAAGTATATTTATGAAGCTGGTTTTGAATTTGGGTTTTTCTGACTTCAGGACCAATGCTTTCTCCTCTGGACAACCTATCTTCTTCTTGATATGTACAAGATATATTGGTCATTGTCCTTCATTCTTGAGGAGGACCAAAATGACATCACTATGTTGGGGTTAAGGTACAGTTTGTCCGACTGTGACTGATTAGACTAACATGAAATCAGAAGGCTCCACCACTGGTCAGGCATAAATGGTCCATATTTGAGACATTTACAAAGTAGCCAGAAGGCATTCTAAGATAGGGGTCTCTTTCCTATTTGAGTTGAGTCTTGAAAAAAGACAAGGAAACACAAAGACAAAAGTAAGGGAAGAAAGCATCCTTGTCAAAGGTTAGTCAACAAATATTTATGATTTACTAAGTGCCAGGGACTGATTAAGTGCTAAAGGTACAAAGAGGAAAAGTGAAACAAAACATCCCCTCCCTTAAGGAGAATCATTTGTGGAGATAAGAAATAAAGAACAAGTATTAAATATGTAATTTATATCTAATATGTGCTCTGAAAGTGAAGACCTTCCTAAAATTGGGGGAAACTGTTCCTATTGAAGGTAGGATTTGAGTCATGAAGGGAGTTAAGGAACTGAAAAGTCGCAGTGAGAAGGGAAGATCATTCCAGGATAGATGAACAGTCAGTGAAAAAGCATAGAGATCAACAAACTATGGAATGTCATGTATGAGAAACAGTAGATTAGTGTAGATGGAAAGTGTGAATAAGAGTAAAATGTCAGAATATTGGCAAAGTAGAAAGGCACAGGGTTATAAAGAGCTTTAAATGCTAAACCCATGATTTTGTATTTGATCCTGGAAGTAACAGGTAGTCAATGAGACAGTAAACATTTATTTAAGTACCAACTATGTTTCAGGATTTGTGCTAATCACTGGGGCATAGAGTAACTAGAGCTACATAGGAGGGTGATATGATCAGATCTACACTTTAGAAAAATCATCTTGGCAATTGAGCATTTCTTGGAGTAGTGAGAGACTGAGACTGGAAACCATTTCTAAAGCTATTGCAATAATCTAGACAAAAGTCTGTAGTGTGGTGGTAGTTGTGAAAATGGAGGAAAAGGTGATGTAAGAATAGTAAAGAAAAAATTTTTTCAATACATTGACTATGTGGGATGGGAGTGAGGAATTGAGGATGACATGAAATTTGCAAACCAAAGTGACTGGGAAAATCATGGTACCCTTAGCAGTAGAAGGAAAATTGGGAAGAAAGGAAGGAGAGAAAACAAGTTCTGTTTTGTGAATGTTGGGTTTGAGATGCCTATGGGACATCCAATATGATATTTCTAGTTAGAGATAGATAATCATAGAATATAGGAAAGACTGGGGCTGGATATATATAAATCAGTGAATCATTCATTTATTTTTTAAATATTTTTTTATTTTTTAAATATATGCATAGATAATTTTCAGCAATCACCCTTGCAAAGCCTATTGTTCCAAATTTTTCTCCCTCTCTTCCCCCAACCTCACTCCTAGATAGCAAATAATCAAATATATATTAAACATGTGCAAATCTTCTATATGCATTTCCACAATTTTCACACTGTGAAAGAAAAATCAGATCAAAAAGGGGAAAAAGAGAGAAATAAAGTAAAATTCAAGCAAACAACAAAAAAGTGAAAATACTATGTTGTGATCCACATTCAGTCCCCATAGTCCTCTCTTGCTGCAGATGTTGCTCTCCATTACAAGTCTATTAGAATTGACCTGAATCACTTCACTGTTGAAAAGATCCATGTCCATCAGAGTTGATAATTATATTTTCTTGTTGCTGTGTACATTGTGCTCTTGGTTCTACTTATTTCACTTAGCATCAGTTCATGTAAGTCTCTCCAGACTTCTATGAAATAATTTTGCTGATTGTTTCTTGTAGAACAGTATTATTCCATAACATTCATATATCATAACTTATTCAGCCATTCCCCAACTGATGGGTATCCACTCAGCTACCTGTTCCTTGCCACTATAAAAAGGGCTACCACAAATATTTTTACACATGTGGGTCTTTTTTTCCCCTTTTATAATTTCTTTGGGATACAGATCCAGTAGAAACACTGCTGGATCAAAGAGTATGCACATTTTGATAGTCCTTTCGGCATAATTCCTAATGGTTCTCCAGAATGGTTGGATCACTTCACAACTCTGCCAACAATGTATTGATGTTCCAGTTTTCCCACATCCCCTCTAAATTTACCATAATCTTTTCCTGTCATCTTAGCCAATCTGAGAGGTGTAAAGTGGTACCTCAGAGTTTTCTTTTTTTTTTTAATTTTTTATTATATATATATTTTTTATAATATTATCCCTTGTATTCATTTTTCCAAATTATCCCCCCCTCCCTCTATTCCCTCCCCCCGATGACAGGCAATCCCATACATTTTACATGTGTTACAATATAGTCTAGGTACAATACATGTGTGTGAATATCATTTTCTTGTTGCACAATAAACTTTAGATTCCGAAGGTACATGTAACCTGGGCAGACAGATATTAGTGCTAACAATTTACATTCACTTCCCAGTGTTTCTTCTCTGGGTGTAGCTACCTCTGTCCATCATTGATCAACTGGAAGTGAGTTGGTTTTTCTTTATGTTGAAGATTTCCACTTCCATCAGAATACATCCTCATACAGTATTGTTGTTGAAGTATACAGTGATCTTCTGGTTCTGCTCATTTCACTCAGCATCAGTTGATTTAAGTCTCTCCAGGCCTCTCTGTATTCCTCCTGCTGGTCATTTCTTACCGAGCAATAATATTCCATAACCTTCATATACCACAATTTACCCAACCATTCTCCAACTGATGGACATCCATTCATCTTCCAGTTTCTAGCTACAACAAAAAGAGCTGCCACAAACATTTTGGCACATATATGTCTCTTTCCGCTCTTTAGTATTTCTTTGGGATATAATCCCAGTAGTAGCGCTGCTGGGTCAAAGGGTATGCACAGTTTGATAACTTTTTGGGCATAATTCCAGATTGCTCTCCAGAATGGCTGGATTCTTTCGCAACTCCACCAGCAATGTATTAGGGTCCCAGTTTCCCCACATCCCCTCCAACATTCATCATTATTTGTTCCTGTCATCTTAGCCAATCTGACAGGTGTGTAGTGGTATCTCAGAGTGGTCTTAATTTGCATTTCTCTGATCAGTAGTGATTTGGAACACTCTTTCATGTGAGTGGATATAGTTTCAATTTCTTCCTCTGAGAATTGTCTGTTCATATCCTTTGACCATTTATCAATTGGAGAATGGTTCGGTTTCTTATAAATTAGGGTCAGTTCTCTATATATTTTGGAAATGAGACCTTTGTTAGAACCTTTGTTTTTAAAAATATTTTCCCAATTTGTTACTTCCCTTCTAATCTTGTTTGCATTAGTATTATTTGTACAGAAACTTTTTAGTTTGATGTAATCAAAATCTTCTATTTTGTGATCAATAATGATCTCTAGTTCTCCTCTGGTCATAAATTCCTTCCTCCTCCACAAGTCTGAGAGGTAGATTATCCTCTGTTCCTCTAATCTATTTACCTCAGAGTTTTCTTGATAGTGATTTAGATAATTTTTTCATATCATTAGAAATGGTTTTAATCTCTTCATCATAAAATTGTTCATATCCTTTGGCAATTTATCAATTGGAGAATGGGTTATATTCTTATAAATTGAGTCTACATATTTTAGAAATTAGATCTTTATCAGAACCCTTGAATATATACAGTTTTCCCCAGTTTTCTGCTTCCCTTCTAATGTTTGCATTGGTTTTGTTTCTACAAAAACCTTAATTTAATGTAATCAAAATTATCCATTTTGCATTTTATACTCTAGCTCTTTTTTTGGCCATAAAGTCCTTCCTTTTCCACAGATCTAAGATGTAGACTATCCTTTATTCTTCTAATTTGTTTATGGTATCACTCTTTATATCTAAATCATAAATTCATCTTGACCTTTTCTTGGTATAGAGTGCAGGGAAACATTTATAGAAAAAAATATAATTGAACCAGTGAGAGTAGGTGAGATGAGATAGAAATCTCCTGTCTTACTATAGGTGTCCCTCAAGATTCTGTCTTGGATTCTCTTCTCTTCCATACTCCTTCCATTAGTTATCTTATCAACTCTACTATATCCTGGCTGATTGATGATTTTCATACTGTTCCAGCCTCTCTGCTAACATTCAATCTTTTAGACACCTCAGATTGGATGCCCAGCAGACATCTTAAACAAACATGTCCAAAACAGAACTTAATATCTTTTCCCCTTAACCCTCTCTTACTCCTACCTTCCCTATTACTTGTAGAGTATAACACCATCCTCCCGGTCCCTCATTCTCAAAATCTCGAAGTTTTCTTCAATTCTTATCTCTCCCTTCCCAATCCCCATATACAATCTATAGCCAAAGCCTATCCTTTCCACCCTTACAAATTTCTCAAATATGTCCTCTTCTCTCCCCTGATATTGTCATTACTAATGCCATCACTTCTCATCTGGACTATTCTGAAATTGCTGGCTGCTCTGTCTACCTTAACTTTCTCTCCATTCCAATTTATCTTCCATTCAGCCATCAAAGTGATTTTCCCAAAGTGTAGGTATAACCATATTATACTCCCTATTCAATAAACTCCAGTGGCTCCTTATAACCTCCAAGATCAAATACAAAACTCTCTGTTTTGCATTTGAAGCCATTCGTAACCTGGCCCTCTCCTACAACTTACTATATACTTTGATCTAGTGATGCTGTCCTCCTGGCAATTTCATGAGCAACATGTTTTAAGTTTTGTATCTGGACATTTTTGAAGTGTCCCCCCTTCTTTAAATGCTCTCTCTCCCCAATTCCATCTACTGATTTCCCTAGCTTCCTCTGAGTCCCCACAGCAATTCTATCTTTTCCTGAAAACTCTCCCCAGTCTATCTTAATTCTTGTGTCTTCCCTTTTTTATCATTTCTTACTTATCCTCTAGGTAATTTAGTTTGTCTACATTTGTTTCCATCTTGTCTCCTCCATAAGACTGAAAACTCCATGAAGACAGGGACTATTTTACCTCTCTTTTTATCCCTAGGACTTGGCACAATGCCTTACTCACATTATGTGGTTAATATTCGGTTGATTAACTGTCTATAGGAAAATCCCTCTGATCTCCCAGCCCCAGCACCTTTTCTGTGAGATTTCCTCCTATATATTCTGTCTATATCTACATGTGAAGAATTATTAACATATTGTTGTCCCCCAATAAATCCAAGTTCAGCTTTGCGCAGTGGCAGTATCGTAGCCAATGAGGTTTAACAGGGGCAGGATTATTGCTAATTGAAAACTTTTCCCAATACCCCACCATGACGACTTGAAATATAGTCGACATTGGCAATTTTTGACAGTCTCTACGGAGACTGAATTTTTCAGTTCAAAAAAAAATAATAATAAATAAATAAATCTAAGTTTGTTGATGCAGGGAGAGTATTTTTCCCTCTGAACTTATCAAATTATGTGGGATATGGTAAGCACTTAATACAAGCTTGTTAGCTGATTTCTTTTCTAATCACAAGGCTAGATCTGAATGCTAAAGCAATTTGCTCATCCTCAGCTATTTTTTTCTCCAAGTCCAGTGATTTTATTGATATAGGGATTTCCCATGGTAGGAACTGCCTTTTCCAAAGTTTTGTATAAGTTAATCTTAGAAAATTGCCAAGGGTCAAACAGCCAGTACTTTTCAGAGCAGGCACTGAACTTATTTCCTCCTGTCACTGAGAACAACTCTTTAGCTATTTTTATATTCTTTTTACCCTGGTGAAACCAGTCCTGAATGAATCTATTCCAGAAACTTCCAAAATCTGACCATTGGAAACATTTAAGAGGTTGGTAGCTAAATATCATGATGAAGAAAAAAAAAATTGATTTTCTCTCAGAAATCTTAACCTGACACTTTGGTCATCAACAGTAGAGAAAATACCAATTAGTTGGAATCTTTTACATAGTTTGTCTTTTTTCTCTCTTGATAAATTTTTAATTGCAAAAGATGAAACGGGAAGCTGATATCAATTGTTTATGCAATTTTCAGGGTATCTGGGGTCAGAAGACATTTTCCCATTCTTTAATTCCATCTATCTATCTATCTATCCATTCATCCATTCATCTATCTATCTATCCATCCATCCATCTATCTATCTATAAATCAATCTACCTTATATAGACACATCATCCCTGGATGAAAAGAAATAAAGTTTGGGGTGACAACTTTGGTTCCTCCTGATTCTATTCTGTGATCTATCCATTGTGCAATTTAGCGGCCCCATTGGTGACAACTCTAAATGCCTAAAAGAGCATCTCTTCTGAAACAAGATTCAATTATGTTTGTTTCCATCTACTTATTAAAGTAGGATTGACAATGCAGTGGTTTTGAAACATTTTCAAGAAGGAATAAAACTGAAAGCATTTTCACGATGTTCTTTGGAGAATCATAAAACTCCATTAACCATCATCCCTCAGCATTCAACATTCTGGTTAATGAAGATTTTATTGAATTTAATAAATATGCAATTCACTGTGACCTTTTAATTCCTGTGTAGTTTTGTGCTAAGACTAAATCAAATGTTATACATGTTTCATGAATGATCATGATGTTTCTTTTTAGACCTTTAGGCAGGCCATATCATCTCATCAGTGTGTCATGATGGAAAGAACTAGTCTGAGAATGAGGAGACGAAAGCCTCTGCCAAAAGATTGCATCTCCAAGAACCCTTAGACAAGAAAGCTTATCTTTTTGTCCCTCAGTTTCCCATTTTTCAAATAATGAACAAGAAGCAAAGTTTTTTTTAGCCAAGTCTGTGAATTAAAAAAAAATGTTAACAAATATATTTTAGTATAACTGTTTCCTTTGCAATCCTATTTGTTTTATTTTCTATGTTTTAGAACTTTATTCTAAGGAGTTAGATATTTCACCAGAGGAGTACATAATTCAGTGGAAAAAAAAACACCACCATTTACCAAGAAGCCCTCAGAGATAACATGCTATCATTTCAGGAAACTGAATAAAGATATTCTCTTAGCTACTATCTAAGTTGGTGACCAAATAATAATCGTGAATATTTATATAGGGCTTTAACATTTCTAAAGTACTTTAAAATGTTATCTCATTTTATTCTTGCAATAGTTCTATAAGGTCGAAGAACCCATTATGTCACATAAGGCCTTAAAGTATGATCAATTATTAATCTGAACAGTCATGAAATGTGGCATCCTAATCCCGAATATTTGGCTATGGTAGATGGAAGACAAAATATCTCATTCATTTTTTTTTACTTCTCTCTGTTTCTCTCCTCCTCTCTTTCTGTCCCTGTCTTTCTCTCTTTCTCTTTCTCTGTCTCTATCTCTCTTTTTTCTCTCTCTCTTTTTTTTATTTCCCTGTCATTTATTCGGGGTCTGATGAAGCAGGGAATCTCACAGCCCTGGGACTCAGTTTCCTTGTCTGTAAATTGAGAGGATGGGACTGGGATGACTCCATGGTCCCTTCTAGTTCTACTAGCTGTGTTGGGTATGGTTTCTTTCCCCTGTGGCAAGAGAGCTCTCACTTTTACCATCTTATTATTTTGTATACAAATCCAGCCAGGTTATGTTCACAATAATAACAATAATAATAATAATAACTGGAAATTATATGCTATTTTGATGTATGCAAAGTGCTCTCTAGTAGAATAGAGAACTCAATGGAAATGTATAGATATACAAGGCGAGAATGGAACATTAAGGATTATCTTGGGGAAAGATCTATGAAAACAGTGGCAGATGCTGAAGGCAGTACTGAAGGATGCATATTTTATCAGTCTGATAAAGTCTTAACCTGAGGTCTATGACTTTAAAAAAAAGTGATAATTTGTAAAATAATTGGTCTTATTTGTAATTGTATATATTTAATTTTAATTAAAGGTTCATAGAAAGGGTTCATAGATTTCATCAGATGGCTGAAGGTGAATTTCTAATCGATTTTGGATAGCAAAATCTTTTCTGACCACAATGTTTTTAGGATTCAATAACTAAACACATTCTCCTCACTATTGAAATGTTGTTATTAAGCATCTACAGACATGACTGAATACTTTACAAGACATATTCCCTGACCTTTAGGAACTGACAGTCTCCATTTTTCTCTTTAGATTCAGTTAGTGGGCTTTGTTCAGTTACCAGACCAATCACAATTACTGTCACGATCTTTGTTATGATTTCTATCAGTTTTCCCCCTTTTTTTGGTTGTTGCCTCATTCTTCTAGCCAGAGCTTCTCTTCTGTCACCTATAGTACAAATTTCAGTAGACAGAATACGGAAAATGATTATGATTGGTTGAATTTAGTAGTTACAATGAGGTTTGTTTTTATTTCAAACTTCATCATTGAAAAATATTTTTAAAGCTTATGATAATTCTATCTCTTCACACAAGGAAGTAGATTTCCTAAGTCAAAGTCATGAATCATTTTATCTTCCCTTCTATATAATATCCTCGGATATTAATTGGAATCAGATTTTCATCTTCTTCACTCTCCACTCCATACTTAATTCAGATGCCAACATTACTGCCTCATAAAAACAAATCTGAATATGTTACTCCCCTTATCAAAAAACATTTGATATGTCACTATTATTTCTATAACAATATACAAACACTCTAAGCTTGATAGCTCAAGTCTTTCCCAGTTTGTCTCTAGTCTATTTATCTATATTTACCAGGCTAACTGAACCTTACTCCCCTTGCACACACACAAATTCCATATTCTCCAAATTTGACTTTTTTCCTTCTTCCTTTGTGAATTTGAACAAACTGTGACCCATGTATGTAATGAATTTTCTCTTCCATCTTCACCTCCTTTCTTAATAGGGAGGCAGTATGATAGGGAGGAAAGGATGCTGGCTTTCTCTGGAATCACAGGACCTTGGTTTTCATCTAAGCTTTGCTTTTGATAGCTGATTAATCATCACTTTTATCTAGATTTTTTTTTTCTTCTGTAAAGAAAGAAGTTAGCTCAGTAACTGAATATATATATATTCCACGTCTTTGAATTCGAAGCTTCTTTCAAAGTCTCAATTTCTGAACCATCTCTTTTATGGAAAGTCTTTCCTAAGTTCTTCAGTTATTAGTTTGTACTTTCCATTACTTATTTTCTTGTATATTTATATGCTGTATGTAGCTTCCTGGTCAATATAAGCACTCTGAAGGCAGAGATGTTTTCCCATTTCCCTTTGAAGTCCTAATCCTGAGTCACTAGAATTATACATAATCTTAATGGTGATTAACAAAGCCTTTTTGGGTTAGATTGGCTTCACAGTTAATACAGCACTCTGTGTGAGGATTTTATACAAATGGTACCTTTGAGAGTTGTGGCAAAGCCCCAAACCAGAGAGCAGGAAACGTGTTGGAGATCAGCCATCTATTTCAGCTCACTCATTTCTCAAATGAGATTATGAAAACCAAATAGAAGTGAAATGAATACTTTCAAATGACCCAACACTTTAAGATAAAAGATAAAGGATATTGCAGGATTATCATTTGCTGACTAAAGGAAATAATGATGATTTTAAAGCAGTTTAGTGATATTATAAAATGCTGACTTTGGAATCAGGAAGACCTGATTTACCTGATCCTGGGCAAATCATTTGACCTCTGTCTGCCTCAGTTTCCTCATCTGTAAAAATGAAGATAATTATGCTACCCATATCACAGAGTTGTTGTGAGGACTAACAGAATGCTTTGCTAACCTTAAACTTCTTATCAGTTATCATTATCATCATCATCATTTTTTTTAAAATTTGAAGTCAAGACATTTAGCTTGTCTTCTTAAAAGATCTGGCTCTCTCCTCACAGTTGCAAATTCTAATTAATTGAGGATTCCTGGAAATTTAGCTATAGCTAATTGAGAACTTACTCCCTCATTATTCTTCAATATCAGCATTGTTTATAAGAAGTCAATTTAAGAATTATTTTCATTTGAAAGGAGCAAGTGAGAAACTTGGCCTCTCCTTCAATTATAAATAAGCATGAAGTACTTGGTACAGAAAGGAGCTTCTTTCTCCCTTTGTGTAGCTTGTGGGGAAATTGTGAGGGTAGCTTAGAAGGCTGAGATGACTTCTTAGCATTTGAGACAGTCTCTGAATCTGTCTTCTGATGAAAGTAAAAAGAAAATTACTAAGGTTCTTAATCCTGGAAGATGCCATACTTGTGGGTGTCATGTCCCAAGCTACTTTATCTTTCGAAATTTATTATATATTATTGAGCTTTTGCATTTTATGGTAAGCCGGATTAATTTTATTGCCTTTTTTTTTTTTTACCTATGCCATTCAGTCTCCCATCTCTGTCTTTAAACAGATTTCCAGATAGCTATATACATCTATGAATATATATATATATATATATATATATATATATATACATATACATAAAAACCTATCTAAATCTATATCTATTCCTATACATACCTATTTTTGACTTCTCATTTTTTTAAAAAAAGAATTCTCAATTAAACATTTTAAAACTTTTTAAACATTCTTTTAATGTTTTTTCAAGTCTCAAATTCTCTTCCTCCACTTTCCACTCCTTGAGAAGGCAATGAATTTTTAAAAGATTATATATGTGTAGTCATTAAAACATTTCCACATTAACCATGTTGCAAATTAAAACACAAACAAGAAACCCACAAATAATAAGAAAATAGTTTCATTGTTGGTGAAGTTGTGAAGTGGTGGAGAGCAATTTGGAACAACACCCAAAGGGCTATTAAAGTGTGTGTACATTTTGATCCAGCAGTGTCACTGTATCCCAAAGAGATCATAAAAAGTTGAAAGGACCCACATGTGCAAAAATATTTGCAGCAGCCCTTTTTTTTTGTAGTGGCAAAAAATTGGAAATTGAGTGGGTGACCATCAATTAGGAAATGGATGAATGTTATATGATTGTGATGGAATATTTTGTGCTGTAAGAAATGATGAGTTTGATGATTTCAGAAAAGCCTGGAAAGAGTTACATAAACTGATGGTAAGTGAAGTAAGCAGAACCAAGAGAACATCATATTCAGTAACAGTGTGATTATGTGATAACCAACTGTGATAAACTTGGCTTTTTAAAAAAAGTAATGTGATTCAAGGAAGTTCTGATTATTTGTGTTGGGGTGTGCTATCCACATCCAGAGAGAGAACTATGGAGACAGAATGTGGATCAAAGTGTAGCATTTTTTCTCTTTTTTTGGTCGTGTCTTCATTTTCCTTTCTTGTGACCTGACTTTTCTTATGCATAATGAATAATATGGAAATATGTTTAGAAGAATTGGACATGTTTAACTTTTATCAGATTACTTGCTGTATTGGAGAGACGGGAGAGAGAAGGAGAAAAATTTGGAGCACAAAGTTTTGAGAAAGTGAATATTAAAAACTATCTATGTATTTGGAAAAGTAAAATACTATTTTTAAAAAGAAAATACTATGCTTGAATCTGCAATCAATCTCTATCAGTCCTTTCTCTAGATGTGGATAACGTTTTTCATCATGTTTTTTGGATGGTCTTGGGTCATTGTATTGCTGAGAATAGCTATTGCTCATAATTGATCATTGTACTATATTGCTGTTACTGTGTACAATGTTCTCCAGCTTTGCTCACTTCAGTTTGCATCAGTTCATGTAAATCTTCACAGTTTCCTCTTAATCATTTCTGAGAGTGTAAAGTATTCCATCACAATCTTATATCACAGCTCACTCAGCCATTCTCCAATTGATGGGCATCTTCTCAATTTCTAATTCTAGGCCAAACACAAAGAGCTGATATAAATGCTTTTCCTTTTATAAAAAAATCTCTTTGGCATATGAACCTAATATAGTGGTATGGTTAGGCCAAAGGCAATGCAGAGTTTTATAGCTCTTTGAGCATAGTTCCAAATTGCCCTTCAGAATAGTTGGATAAGTTCACAATTTTATCAACATTATATTATACATAATATACATAAACTAATGAAATCACAGGCTCATTTGAAAAAATATATGTAGTAATATATGTTGAATATATATATATATTCAAATGAGCCTGTGATTTCATTATTTAGAAAACTTTCAAAAATGGAAACTACTCTGCCCACTAAGACATCCTCCTTTGTAAATTGTAGTCTCAGAGAGTTGTCTGGGAGAACTGAAAAGTTAAGTGATCACAGGGTCAGTACATCAAAGATGAATCTTGGACCCAAATCTTCTCATTTTTGAGACTGGAACTCTTCTCATTTCTGCCTTTCTGCTATATAAATATATTATTTATATTTTATACTTTAAAATTACTTACATAACCTTTTGGTCAGTGGTCAATGTGCATTCAATAAATATTTATTAAGGTCTCACTATGTGTCAAACATTTACTTGTGCCCTAGGGATACAAAAGAAAATAAAAAGAAATAGTCCTTGTCTTTAAGGAGTATATAATCTATTGAAGGAAATACATTCCATACATCATTTTATTTCAATCTTATAACAATTCACTGAAATAGGGATGTGTCAGAATTTTTTTCTTCCCATTTGAAAATTGGATGGAATGAGAATGATGACCCCTCATTGACAAAGCTGAAACTAGAATCCGGGTTCAAGTTCAACATGAGCACAGATCTAGAATTGTGAAATGATGGTCATGAATCATTTTCCCATTTTCTTTTTTGTTAGGTATTTGCAAACACACACATACATACTATCTCTGGATTGAACAGGGAACTCTGGTTTGATTTTTTTTTTAATAAAGCAACATAGAAAATTGCTAAGAGGATGCCCCGGAGTGTGAGTACATTCTCTGGTAGTACTGTTTTAAGCTATTCTGGTTGTCCTTTAAGACCAGATGCTTATATTTGGTATAAGACCTCAACCCTGTCAAAATCTTTGCCTTTGTCTCTTTATAAATTTCATCCTGCTGGCCTGGTCTGATACTACAAGGCATTTAGCTGTGCTAATTAAAGACTCCAGCCAAACAAGATGCTCAGAGTGGGTCTGCCAAAGGCATTCTCCTTTTTGAAAGAGCCAGATTGATTTAGGGGTCTTTAACCAAATGCTCTCTCTAAGTCCCATGGCCAACCGCTTGGTGCTAGGGAACAAGTGGGATGCTGGAAATTTGGAGCAGAACTAGCTACTCAACCACACAGAAGAGCAAGGTGATCTCCGTAGGAATGGAACTTTAAACCCTTCAGCTTAATGGATAGGAAGCCTCTGACACTGTTTCTTTCTTGAAAAATGTAGTGAATTAACTATCAAAAGACCATGGAGAATTAGCAAAGGAATTAATTGATAAATGGTTTTGGGCCTTTCATAGTCTGGGAAGAAGGCTTCTGGGTAAAGGTAGTTTCCAAAGGGTCCCTTCTTTCTAACTCAAAGTCTACATTTGCTAATAACTGCCAGCAGAGAAGAATTATAAGTAAATTAGTTTAGTATATGTTTAAACTGAGGAAGCTAGAAGAAATGAGGTCTAATCCACGTCAAACATGTACTAATATGGCATTGGGCAGGTCATAAACTCTCTGAACCTCAGTTTCTCCATATGTCAAATGAGAAAAATAATATCATCTCACAGCATTGTTGGGAAGATCATATATGATACCATATATAAAATGCCCTGCAAATTTAATATGTTGATGCTAATTATTATTATCCTCATTATTATTAATAACTACCTTGTTTTCTTGTTTCTAGCTTCATTCTAGCTTTATTCATCTTTAGTTTTAACCTAATATAATAAACATTTATTAAGCAACTACTCCATTCCAGGTACTTTGGTTAGCACTGGGGATATAGCCAATAAAAAAGAAAGCCAATCCCTGCCCTTAAGAAGCTTAAAATCTAATTTGGGAAGACAACATACAAAGGGAGGCAAGAAAGGGAGGAAAGACTCTTTAGTACTTCTTCCGGAGGAGGAGGGGAGCACAAGGGAGACTGCTTGTTACAAGCAATTGAAACCAGGCAGAACAGCAGATGCCCAAGGGAGTGAACTGAGTCCAGTGTCTGCCCTTGTAGAGACTCCAGGGAGAAAAGGAGCCTGAGGGAGGTAGTATCACTCAAGATTGGAGTAAGCAGCAAGGTGGTGAGTTCTGAAGTACTGAGCCTGTTCTGGGAGGAAGAAGCCATCTCCTTCCTTGCAAACATTTTCTTCTCTATGTGAAACATTTACAAATCCTATATTTAATACTTATATATCATAGTATTAACTCCCTTCACAATGCTGGTTGCACTCTTCAGGATCTGCCCCATTTATGCCAAATATATAATATCTAGGTCTGAAGAAAATGTAAAATCCAGGTCTGAAGTAAATAATCATCTGCCTAGTTGAGAATGCGATAGGATGATGGCTTTCTTTTCTCTGGATATCATATCTCTTTTGGTGCAGCCTAAGATCACATTCCGTTTTGACCGTCAGATCACATGGAAAACTTATATCGACATTATTCTAAAACAGGAGATTTAGGACTTATTTCAAATGAGCTATGCCAGCCATCCTAGATCTGTGTACTTTTAGTCTGATCCCAGGTGCAAGAATTTACTTGCAAACCCATTGAGTTTTGCTATTTCAGCTTTAACCAACTTTTTTAGCCCTAATCTTTACTGCCTCTTACTAAATAATAACACATGGGAAGATCCTTGATTATAGCTAAGATTCTCATTTGTAAGAGTTACAGCAAGAATCAAGACAATCAATATCTAAATATCTTGATAACTTGCAAAAAACCACATCAGCCTTAGTGCCATAGATTCCTTCTTAGTAATTACCAATTCCCTATCTAAATGCTCATAAGCAACCCCCTTTAATCGTATATTCTACAACTTTTTCAGGAATCAGAATCAGGCTCACTAGCCAAATCTTTGCAAACTGAAGTTTGCACCTCATTTTTCTGTTTTGATCTCAAATTTTTAAACTTTAAAGAGAGCAAGTCAGAATAGATAAAATTCTAAAAAAATATTTTAACAATTTTATTCTAAATCCATGACTTTACACTCAATTTCTGATCTAAAAATAGAACTTATATCTCGACTCATTAGTCTGCTATTTGTGCTTCCTAGTCACAAGTCTATGAGGAATAGTGAAATTTAGAATTTGATTGGACTCTCAATGTATCCCAACAAATATGCACACAGGTGTATATGTATACACATAAATACACATGTGTTTCTATATGTGCATATGTTTCTATATATCTATATCTATAATAAGAGAGGGGATAGGGGAGAGGGAGACAGAAAGAGGGAGGGGAAAGGAAGGGAAAGGAAGAAAAGAGAGGGGAAGGGACAAGGGAAAGAGGAAAAGAGAAGAGAAGAGGAGAAGGAGCAATAGGAGGAAGAACAGGCAAGGTAAAGGAGTGGAGGAAGGAGTGCCAAGATGAGGTTTAAAGAAAGATTGAAAATACGATAATCTAGTTCTCTGGGAGACTGGAATGATGAAACATAAGCAAAGCAAGGAAGAAATACTCAAAAAGCATCTTATTTTTGCTTTCTGTGGCAAGGAAAATACTTTTTAAGCTGTGAGAGATATGACACAGAAGTCAATCAGATTACAAATATTTATCAGGTGTTAAATATTTACCTGGCACTAAGGATACAAAAAAAAATAAATAAAAACATAGTCTCTGCCCTGAAGAAGTTCTGATTCTCATGGCAGAGACAATCTACAAATGTTTATTTACATAGAATATATGTAGTGGAAATTATAAGGCAATCTCATAGGGAACAGAAAATTCATAAGTAAGGAGATTAAAAACCCCAATTCTATACTAAAAGCCTACTATGAACCAGGCATTATGCCAAGCAGTAGAGATAGGAAGAAAAAAATGAAATGATCTCTACCTTTAGAAGCTCACCTTGTATTTGAAGAGCTTGTGTTTATTAAACTCAACTGAGAATTTAGTTGATCTTCAAAGAATTAAAATCATTATACCTCAATGAATTATCAGTCAGGGTAAAATTATGAAAAAAAAGCCCCCCAAAATCCTGATTATGTGATTCCTCAACTTTAATCAATTATCCTTTGAAAATTGTAGAAAATAGTACAGCTGTGAGAGTATTGGGAACAGGCAAATAAAGTCTTGAATTTTAGAAAAGAGAAGAGGATTAAGTTTGCAAAAATTTTAGTAGTGAGTCTGACTCTGATTCCTGACAAAGTTGTAGAATACACTATTAAAGGGGATTGTTTGTGAGCATTTAGACAGGGAATTAGCGATTACTAATTCAGCGTGACTTCAAGTTATTCATGAGCCTGCTTGTGCACAACTAATCTTACTTTTTTGACAGGCTTACTAGCCTGGTAGATTAGAAGAATATTATGGGCATAGTTATAGTTGGATTTTAGCGAAGTATGTGACAAAGTTTCTCTGGCTATCTTTTTGAACAACATGGGGAAATGTGGGTGAGATAATATTTGATAGTTATTTGTCTCTGGAACTTGTCAAATGTTTGATCTCAGAGGGTAATTATTAGTGAAATGATGTAAACTTGGAAAGACAGCTGTAGTAGGGTGTTTCTGGAATCCATAGATTCTCTTTCCCTAGGAAAAGCACATTTCAATCTATTTGGTTTAACTTACCCTATTTTAGAAAGTCTGTCCCCAGGAGAATATTAAGGATGGGAATGGAATTGGAAGCCATGTTTTGAGGACCATATGAAGGACCTGGAGAATATTAAGCCTTAAAGACTAAAGATTTAGAGGTTCATGATAGTTTTCCAAATAGTTGAAGTATTTTCACATGAAAGAAAGAATAGAGTCCTGCTCTGTCCTAGAGAATAAAGCTGAAAACAATGGGTAGAAATTGAAGATAAGGCACATTTCAGCTTCTTAATCAAAGGAAGGAATCATATAGGACTAGTGTGTTCCCTTCTCAATGGAAGACTGAATAATGATTAAATGAAACTGGTCAGGGATATTGTAAAAGTCAGCTAAGAGTAAAATGAATGAACTCTGAGGTTGGCCAGTCCAAGGTTGTGATTCTGTCCTTTGTCTTTATTGCTGTGTCTATGTTATTGTGTAAAACTCATTCTTTTAGTACCAGATTAACTATATGATCACCAGCTATATCAGTTAACTTGTAAAACTTAAAACTGTATGTGAAATCATAGGAATGAGAGAGGAAGGCAAGCCATATTCTGGTCTCTATGAACTTGGGGCAGGGGTCGGGGTGGGGGAAGAAGGAGAAAGACTGAAGTTTGATCCCAAAACTACCAGCTGAAAGATAATAAGAACAGAGCCTTTTGGCCTTCGTGGGTATTAAATCATTCTTCTGGACAAGTTTACTGTTGCCACAGAAACCTATTCTCAGGATCCATGATGGTCCAGTAACACAGCCATATAGGCCAGAGCTGAGATATTTTGTCTTCCAAGCCCTTAAATGTTTAATAGAAACACAGATTCATCCTGACATTATGGTCTTGTATGGACATTGGAGCTCCTGTGACATCAGTTTGGGTCCTAAGTGCTCTTTCTCTTTGTGAAGGATGGTGGTTGTTCTTTGTTCTTGAAGAGGACCAAAATGACATCTCCATGTTGAAGGCAAGTTAGTGTGTCTGGCTGTGGCTGAGCATATGAGCTTGGAATGCTCTGTCATAGGATAGATACAAATATTCCCTATGAACATTTGGGGCAAATTGTCTAAATTTGCACATCTTGTATTTCTTTGAGACAGAAAGTTCCCCAAATACATAAAAACAAAAGGAAAAAACACAGAAATTTAAAGAAAAAAAAAGTTTTAGCATATTGTGTGTGGCCACCGCAGAAATTACTTCCTAGTAATTTAAAGCCTTTTAAAGTCTGCTTAAACATCATAGTTATATCTGGATATATACTTTCATCTCTTAAAGCCTTAAGCTTTCTTGGTAAAAAACAAAAGCAAAAGACAGACAAATTCAATAACTGATCTGGAAGGCTACTGTAATACTGTAATAAAAATCAGCTTAAATGAGGAGATATGCTTCATTAACTGTTCCTTGGGACCAAACTTATTCACAACAATGGCTCAGAATTGGATCTTCACTTAGGGTTATTTTAATTTATACTACTGTAGTTATTATGTTTATTATTCTGTTGGTCTGCTTATTTGACTCTGCATCAGTTCATATGGATCTTCATATTTCTCTAAATTGCTCATATTGTTTATTTATTTTTTCTTATCTTTTCCTCATTTTTGGGAGAGTGGCAAAGTCCTGTGATTTCAGTGGTTTAGGAATCTTGGACATGGTAAACTCCCTTTACTAAGTAGGTCACTGACTGCTCAATCAAACAATAAGCATTTATTAAGTGCCTACTGTATGTCAGACACGGTGATAAGTCCTGGGGATACAAAAAAAAAAAATCCCTGCTTTCCAGGAGTTTATAGTCAAGTGAAGGAGGCAACATGCAAACATGTATACATAAAGCAATCTTTACACAGGATAGATAGGACATAATTAACTAGAATTAAGAAGGGTTGCTTTCCAGTGTACTGTGAGATTTTAGTTGGGATTTAATGGAAGTCAAGAAGGTCAGTAGCCAGGGAAGAAGAAGAATATTTCAGGTGTGGGGGACAGTCCGAGGAAATTCCCAAAGTCATGAGATAGAATGTTTGGTTTGTGGAATAGTGAGGAGCCAGTGTCACTGGGAGTATCGTGGAGTGAGTTATAAGAAGACTGAAAAGGAGAGGGCTAGGTGATGAAAGGCTTTGAATGCCAAACAAAGCATTTTGTATTCGATCCTGGAGACAATAGACCATGGAGTTTATTGAGTAAAGAATTGAAGAAAAAGGGACCTATGATCAGACCTGTGATTTAGGAGAATCCCTTTATGGATATGGATAGTTCTTCAGTTTAGAGCTGCCTAGGAACATTGAGAGATTGTGATTGCCCGGGGGCACAAAGTATCAGAAGTATGACAGCCCAGATCTTCAGTATAGCTAGGCAGGCTTTCTATCCACTACAC
This sequence comes from Sminthopsis crassicaudata, assembly GCF_048593235.1. NCBI lineage: Eukaryota > Metazoa > Chordata > Mammalia > Dasyuromorphia > Dasyuridae > Sminthopsis > Sminthopsis crassicaudata. The sequence goes on along the minus strand of NC_133622.1, from coordinate 212,523,201 downwards.
CAATATAATCCCTTCATTTTAAGGAATCAAGACACTGAAGTCTTATGGAGCTTATCCAGCTAGTTATAGGCAGAGCCTTATAGAGACTCAGATTTCTTAGCTCTTAGTCCTAAGCCTTTTTCTCTATACTATGAGGTGTTTCATACATCATCCCATTCTCAATGCTACTGACATTAATATGATACAACTACACTTTGATTTGCTATTTCAGATAGATGTAATCTTGTTTACAATATCCAGAAAGAAAATGAAATTTAGAAGCTAAAGGGTCCAATTTCCCTAGCTTTATCAATCGGAAGAAAATTGAATCCAAGAAAGATTAAGTGACTTACTGAGGATCAGAAAGATAGTAAAGATCTAAGGCAGGTTTTGGATTTAGGTTCCTCTTCTTTATTTTACAAAGGAACATTGAAATCTACTGGGGAAGAATTATTTGGCCAAGATCACATGGAGAATTCCTTGGTCAAGGTCACAAATGTTATAATACCCCCTCCTCACTCCCAGTAACCTTCTTGAGAGAAAGGGATATTTAAATTTTTCATTTATTTGCCCAATGCCTAACAAATGATTTGCAATTAATAGATACTCTAGAAATGTTGGTTGAATTGATTATATGAGTAAATAGCAGCGCTGTGATTGACAGGTTTTCTGAGTTCAAATCTGGTGTCTTCGCTATTGCCCCATATGTTTGTCCACACAAGAAGATGACTAAAATGAAAACACTCTCAGTGATTTGCTTCTGCAGAACTCCAAAGCCTAAAATTCACATGTAGTGTCTAAGTTTCAGCATTTATTATAGTATCTTATAGGGCTGAATTAGGAGCTTTTTTGCATTGGTATGAGATTTAAAATGGCACAAATATGAGTTTCCCTTTCCTTCCCTTACCCTTCTCCTTTGGGGATCTGTGCAATGCATTTGATACGGATGATTATAACATTCTATTGGATAAATTAGCCTCCTAGGGTTTGATGCTTCAACTTTGAAATGGATCACTTCATATGCAAATTGAATATGCTGAGGAAGCTAGTTTTTTGGAGGAATTTTCCATTCCTCATGGTGAGTTATGGAAAAAGTGGAGACGATCACAGTCTCAGTCCAATAAGATTTTTATATATCGAGACACCAATATCCTACAAGTAATTGAAACATAATATCTGGGTGCCTAATGTGCCCAAAACTGAGCTTGTTGATTCCAAAGTCATTTCTATATAAACCTATTTGTACCCAGTCCTCATTCCAACCTCATCTGGGAGCCCGGCATTACTTAAAATACACAATTAAATTTGAATACCTCATACAGGAATCTTATTATGAACTTGTTATTTTCCTTTCTTTAATTCCATCCTATTACTCCTAATTATAGTTTCTCAACATAAACACTTCTTCAATTATTTTTTTCAGTGAATTTACAACCAGATCTTTGCCTCCCTCCCCCAAACCTCAGCTCTCCATCCAGATTTAAATAGTCCACATGTATCCCTGGAAGAGACCAAGTAAAAAGTGAATAATGCAACTTTTCACTAATTGCTTTAGCTCATTCCTAGGAAGAATTCTTTATAGTCAAAGGGTCAGTTCTGGAAAACTGTTTAGAATTGTGCAAGAAAAGGTAGCAATTCCACCACTATGATTTTGCACCAAAGATATCAGTGCCAGAAAATAAAGATACATAGATATGAAAATGTGTGATAAATGATTGTTTTTGAAAACAAAAAAGAACAAATGTGCAAAAATGATTGGTGAAAGACTGAACACATGAAACTGTCTTTACTTAGTTGAATTTGACTAAGCTAAATGTTGCATAAAAACTTCAAGAAATATGGGGAGATTTATATGTAAAGGAAAGAGCCCGGCTTCTGGTATCAGAGGAACTCGGAGAAAATCCTGCCTTTGCCTGTGCTTCATTTATTTTAGCTATAAAATGAAGGAATTGGGATAGATGAAAGGAAATGAAAATTTGCTATGTGACAGCCCCTCCTGCTAAGTAGTTTACAAATATCTCATTTGATCCCACATTGCAACTCTCAATAGTGAGTGCTATTATTATTATCCCCATTTTACAGGATTAAGTAACTTGCCCAGAGTAATACAGCTAATAAGTGTATGAGAGTAAATTCAGGTCTTCCAGACTCCAGACCCAGTGATCTATCAACTAGACCACTTGACTGTCAATAGTCTCTGAGTGTCTGTGATCTTCTAAGTAATTAAATAAGTAAGAAGTTCCAAAGGAAAAACAATGTAAGTTAAGTCATAATAAAAAGTATCATAATTCTGATTAATTATAATGTTCATTCTTATAATCATTGGTTGTTCAGTCATTTCAGTTATGTCTGATTTTTTGTGATGATATTTAGGATTTTCTTGGCAAAAATACTGGAATGGTTTGTCTTCCTTCTCTATCTCATTTTAGGAAATGATGAGGAAACTCAAAAAAACAGGATTAAGTAACTTAGTGAGGATCTCACAGCTAGTAAATATCTAAGAACAAATTTGATGTCAGGTCTTCCTGTCTCTAGCCCTGGCACATTATTGATTCTGACTGTCCTCATTATTGTCATCCTGTCCAATATAAAAGTTCATTTGATTATCATATAATTTATTTCATGGGAAGGATGAATTTGCGCATATGCTTGGAAAGACTCCATTGAAGGACAGACATATCATTTTTCCCCCTTTACTGGACCTTTGGATACATTTGTATAGAAACTGGCCCAAGAGAAAATTTCACCTATCAGTACAGTTTGTCCTCTGTCTGTATTTTATAGCCTCAGAGAGAGAGAGAGAGAGAGAGAGAGAGAGAGAGAGAGAGAGAGAGAGAGAGAGAGAAAGAAAAAAACAAACAAAACAAAACAAAACAACAGACAAAACAACTTGACAAGTTTATCAAATTTATCAATTTACTTGTCCAGGGTCATGTGACATCAGAGACAGGATTTCAATCCAAATGCTTCTGACTTCCAGACTCCATGCTGTTTCTACTCACCAAGAACTTCTTAAAAGGCAAATAAATGAATCCCAATATTTATGTTCAAGAATAACAATATTTATTTCTATAACCTTTTAGGTTGCTTTTCACAACACCAAGGACTCTGGCTTGAACTAAGAGATTTTTCACCTCTCCATCTTAGATAGCTGATAAGAAAATAGGAGGATATCTTACATCACAGAAGACTAACAAAAACTCCCATTGAAAGAAGTTATTATTATTATTTTTTAATCTAGAGAGATCTCCAACAAAATCAGTCTGACTTTCCCTATTAAATCCAAGTGACTCTACACATCATTCCTCATGGAGTCCTTCAAAGCTATTAGCAGATGTCCTGATTCCTCCTCTTGTTTGCTTGATGCTTTTAGCCAACTTGGTCAGGAATTACTAATAAAAGATGCTCCTGCATTTTCTCATGGTTCCCAAAATTGTCAAAAATATCCCAAACCCTCAGCAAGGCAAATGTTTCTTTGCTGTTGGACACAGCAAACCAGTCAGAGAAGGGGCCTCCAGATTTTTCCCATTCTGGCCAGAGACAGAATTAATTCCACATTAATGCCAAAAGAAAATAAAGATAATCACTTTGCTACCTTTCCTGCTAACCTCTTTTTTTTTCTAAAAGCTTGCCCAAGGAGCAAAAGTTTATTGCCCCAATTTCAAGCTTCCATATCACCACTCCAGAGTTAGATATAATGATTGCAAATGTTAGTGTCCTTTTCCCATTTGATAACTAGACAATATGTGATTCTACTGAGATAGCAGTCCCCATTCATTCAATAAAGAACTCTTATTTTCTTTAATCATCTCTCTTAAATAAGGAATTTCTGTCAGAAATTAAATTAGCTTATATGAAAGATGACAGGCACCCCACTTCCCTCACCCAGTCCCTTTTCATTCACTCACTCAGAGACACTATTCAGTTTAAGAGTGGAGATAATTGAAATTGCAGCATTTGAGCATTGCATATATGACATGTGCTTTTCTTTTTGGCCCCCACAACAGCCCAATTATTAGATAAACAAGACATGCTTTTGCAGAAAAAGGAAATGAATTGCAGAGAGTAAGTGATCTGCTTCAAATCATACAACTAGAAAGTGAGAAAGCTGCTTTCTCCTAGGTCTTTTGACAAGTCTAATCTACTTTACAACAGACCATTCTTTCTCTTCATCTCATTCTTCCTTTCCCAAGATACTTCATCTTGATATTGTGTTTATCAGGTCAAAGAATTGCTGTCTCAGTAGTCCTTAGTGGGGAAAAATCAAGTACAAGAATTCTTTCTTTTTTTCCCCCCTAAAAATTACAGGATGGCCTTTGACCCAAAGAAGCTTATGGCTTTGCACTGTTATTATTTATAGCTCTGAAAGTTGCTTCCTTCCCTCTGATGGTCCAGTTTCCCGCTTTACAGGAAAAATCTCATATCTACTATTTGATTCTAAATGAAAGGTTACCTTTTCTGGGGCACATATTTCTATTCTCCAATCTCTGACATAGGCAAAGATGCATGTCTGTTTCTATTTTATATATCTCTTTTATAATTCCCTCATTTATTTTGCATTTTGTTTTGTTGATAAAATTCTTGCTCTCCTTCTTAAAATTGACATTTGTAGATTTGTACTTTCAGGAACATTGACCTAGAGGCATGATGAAAAGCAGAATTAAATTGAGAGTTGGAAGAGATGTTGGAGGTCAACTTATCCTCCCATTTACAGATGGGTTAACTAAGATCAAGAGAGGTTAAATAATGTGACCAAGGTCACACTTGTAAGATTGGAGTTCACACAAGGTGCTGTGACTTAAAGTCCAGCATCCTTTCAATCATACCAAGAAGCCTTCTGTGATTTTACCTCTGCTGCTCTTAATCCATAAAATGTTATTGGGCCATTGCTCTTCTGAGGCTTTGTAGCTATTTTAAATGCTTTAATTAAAACTGCTTTCAGATACTTTTGGTTTTGGTGTTCCTATTTAAATTAAAAGAAGACTCTTGGTGGTTGGGGGGATGCTCTTTTGCAAAACAGAAACCCTTCTTCATTTTAGGGAGGAAAGTGAGACTCTGGATAGGATTAACTTGCCCAGAGTTGCTCAGACAGTTTGTGGAACCTCTAGAATTAGCTCAGTCCTCCTCTCTCAGAGCCATAACTTTCCTACTCAAAAAACACACAAAATCTCAAGGTTTGGGTAATGACCTGGGATGAAGTGAATTTCATGGATATTTCTTCTACTGTAACTCTATACAACTATCATTGTATATTAAATCCAGCAAATATTTTTTCTTAAGAAAATTAGATTAAAACCAATTAGAGGCACCTAAGTATGGGACACTGTTCCAATCACAATCTCTCCCTTAGATTCTTCAAATGTAAAATGGTAATCACAAGAGGAACTCGATCTCAAGGAAGTATTTGGAAATGTGTTATATGGTGTCTATAACATAGATGGCACTTTATGAATATTTATTTACTTCATTCCTTTTAGATAATGCATATGTGCTACATATTATATTCATAGCTCTAAATCTTTTATCATGGTCCAAAGAGATTTTTTGATCCAGCTTATTATTGGGTTATTCATCTGATTTTCTACAAGTTAGTGTTTAAATAAATTTTGTTTCTCAGCATTAAGAGAGGCTTTAAAATTAAATTCTTCTGGGGCAGAATTATGTTCATTATGGGATTATGCATACACAGCTATGCCATAACATAAATTCAATATACTTTTTGTGCAGTTCTCCCTATTGCTTCTTCTTATGTTAGGCAAAGGTATGCCTTTTGCATCCCACTGTCACGTCGAGGGGACAAAGGACCAGTCTGTTACAATAGGCACAAATACCAAGAACTTCACCAAGACCAGAAAATCCTGAAACTCTATGGAAAATAAATGTCATGAAAGAGGGAAAATTACTTAGAATGTTGTTTGAATCAATGATGTCCAATGGAGTTCAGTCTAGGAACATCTATAGAAGATGAGCCATGGAAATGATAATATTCTAGAAAATAACTAAAGACACTTAGAAATTTGAGTCAGTTTTTATACAAACTATAATCTCTAAATCAAAGGGTTCCTCGCTCTTCCCATTTGTAAATTTTGATTTTGAGGCATGAAGATGATCAGAAATGAGTTTGTAATGGCACATGCTAAGTATTTTTGAATGAATGCCAATGATGGGTAAATTTAAGACATCCACCTCATTTTTTTTATCTTTAATAATAGCTTTTTTATTTTTCCAAATACATGCAAAATAGTTTAACATTCACCTTTGCAAAACCTTGTGTTTCAAATATTTCTCCCTCCCTCCCCATTCTTCACTTTTCTAGACAGCAACCATATAGGCTAAACATGTGCAGTTATTCTAAACATATTTCCATATTCATGTCACATAAGAAAAATCAGATCAAAAGGGGAAAAAACATGAGAAAGAACAAAACCAAGCAAACAAACAACTCCCTCCCTCCAAGAAAAGGTAAAAATATTAGACTTTGATCCATATTCCGTCCTTGTAGTTCTTTCTCTGGATACTGATGGCTCTTTCCATCACAAATCTATTGGAATTGCCTTGAATCACCTCATTCTGAAAAAAAGCCAAGTCTATCACAATTGATCATTCTATAGTCTTGTTGTACTCTATACAATGTTCTCTTGGTTCTGTTCACTTTACTTAGCATCAGTTCATGGAAGTCTTTCCAAGCTTTGCTGAAAGCAACCTGTTTGTCATTTCTTATAGAACAATAATATTCCATTATATTCATATACCATAACTTATTCAGGCATTCCCCAACTGATAGGCATCCACTCAGTTTCCAATTCCTTGCCACTACAAAAAAGGCTGCTCCAAACATTTTTACACATGTGGGTCTTTTCCCCTTTTATTATCTTTTCCTGTCATCTTAGCCAATCTGAGAAGTGTGAAGGAGTACCTTAGAGTTTTCATTTCTCTAATCAATAATGATTTAGAGCATTTTTTCATATGACTAGAAATGGTTTTAATTTCTTTGTCTGAATATTGTTTGTTCATATCTTTTGACCATTTATCAATTCATTCACCTCACTTTTTAGATGGAGAAACTAAAGGTCACGGAAAACAATACATACATACTCTTGAATTAATCAGTATACAGATTATTTTCCTCTATAAGTCTATTCTCTTTCTACTCTTAAATAAGTTCTCATTCTTTGGAAAAGCAAAACCTTATGCCTTCACTGAAATAATATTTTCATTCATTTACCAAAGGGAGCACACATTTGAATTTCACTTTTGACTTGAAATATTTTCTTGTTTTAAAAGAAAATGTTTCTGCCTTCAGTGCTGGCGTCTACATTTTATTTGCATGTAACTTTTCATCAATGATTTTTCTCCATGGAAGATGTAATTCAACTAAAAAGGGATGCTTGGTTATATTGAGGTCAAGAAGAAGATCAAAGAGAAGATGTTGGAAATGCATGAAGCAATGATAAAGGACAATGGTGAGATGGCCCCAATATGTAAACATTATTTGGCTTTGGTTTTTCTTACCAAGATGAATAGACTTCAGACTCTGAAAGATAAAAAAGAAAGCGAATAGGAACCCTGTGCTGAAGTAAAGGATAGGTGATGAGCTGATAAAAAAGAAACTCAGAGGCCATTTAGTTTAACTTCTATCTGAAAAAGCATATCCACTCCACAGAGTTATAATTAGGACAGGCAACAATAGAGAGCACCACCAGGAGTAAGGATGCTTTGGCAGGTCAGAAACAACTGAAAATAGTACATAATAAAATAATTAATTGAAATAGGAAAGTATTTATATTCCCTAGGAATCATATACCCCTAATTAAATCTTCCCAGTCTTGTCCTGCCTTATTTCCACTCCCCCCACTGGAGGAGCCTTGTAATGTCCAAGAGTTATTGTTTTACTTTCTGTTCATTTTTGTTTGTTTTTAGTCATTTTCAGTCATTTCAAATGCTTCATGACCCTATTTGGGACTTACTTAGTATAGATAGTATAGTATAGTATATTTCCTTCTCCAGATCATTTTACATATGAAGAACTGAGGCAAATAGGCTTAAGTGACTTGCCCAGAGTCCCACAACCTAAGATCTGAGGTTATATTTGACTGGAGGAAGATGGATTTTTCTGACTTTGAGCATGGAGTTCTATCCCTTATGCTACCTAGCTGCCCTAAGTTCTCCTCATTGTATTCCAAATGTCAGTTCAGGTGAATTTACTTTAAAAGTTATCTGCATTTTGGATTTCCTTCACTGGCTAATTGTACACTATTTTAAAGTCCGATTCTTTTTGTACAGCAAAACAACTGTTTGAACATGTATACGTATATTGTATTTAATTTATACTTTAACATATTTAATATGTATTGGTCAATCTGCCATCTAGGGGAAGGGGTGGGGGGAAGGAGGGGAAAAATTGGAACAGTAAGTTTGGCAATTGTCAATGCTGAAAAATTACCCATGTATATATCTGGTAAATAAAAAGCTATAAAAAATTTATCTAAGAGTATTTAATTTTACTCACTGTTGGCATATTTTAGACATTTAATTCAAGGTTCTATTATTTTTCGTTACAGTGTTTCTACAACATATTTTCGACATCTATACCAGGTTCTATTATTTTTGGTTACAATGTTTCTACGACCTATCTTTAAAAGTCGTCATTTAGTTCTTGCTTGAAGATTTCTATGGAAGTACAACTCATTATTTTACTTTTTTGTTAATTCTGAATCTTAGGACGTTTTCTTCCAAAAGAAAGTCTAAATCTTTCTCTTTTCAATTAATTTACCTGTTTGGGGGCAAATTGAGCAACTCTATGTTTCTTCCACATCACATGCCTTCAAATGTTTAGACAATTATCATAACAACTCCGGCCCTTCAAGTCTTCCCCTCTGTTAGTCAGCCAACAGACATTTATTAAATGCGTTCTATACAGACAGTATACAAAATTCAAGTAAAGAGACTGGGGGGAAGTCAAAAAGTAGAAGGAAAATAAGGAAAGAAAGGTGTCACAAAAACCTATAGAGAAGAGAATGTTGATAAGAAGGTGATCAATAGTGTCAAACACTAAAAAATAATAAGGATGATGATTGAGAAAAGACTGTTAACTTGGGCAGTTAAGACCTCATACATAACTTTGAAGAGGGGAATTTCAGTTCAATGATGAGGCTGGTACTTGGAGATATCTATTGTAGAAAGCTTCTAAAGGAGTTTGGCTACAAAAGGAAGAAGAGCTAGGAGACAATAGCTAATGGGGATAGATGAATCAAGTAAGATTTGAAGACTAAAGGAGAGATGGTAGTAGCAAAGAAGCTAGTACAATTAGGGAGATTTTGAAAATAAGGGAGAGAATGGGAAAGATTTAGGGGCTATCTCCTTTCAATAATTCTCAGATGGCATGAATTTTCCCCTTTAATACCTTAGATGCCTTCCACTGAGTTTTCTCCAATTTATCAATGCCATTTCTAAAATGTGGCTCCAGAAACTGAAGACAGTATTCCAATTAGAATCCAACTAGCAAAGAGTTCAGTTTTTCTATCATAAACTCTCTCTCCACTACAGTATTATATTTGTCAGGACAAATTGCTTTCAAGTCATACCACTATTCCTTCACATTTCAGAAGATTAAAATCAAATTCAATTCAGTAATCATATATCAGGTGCCTACTATGTGCAGGCATCAGATGATGAGAGAACTAATGGGTGTAATTGTTTGAGCCACTTATAAAGTAATATTTATGTAAAAAAGAAGAAGAAAAAGGACAGGCATCATACGACCCAACTGGCCTTGATGACTTCTATGTTTTCTTGAGAAATTGAGGGAAAATTAGGGAAAAAAATATAAAACAATCCAAGACAATAATGAAAAGAAAGTTAAGCAGTTTGGGAAAGAGACAGGAAATCTTAAGGAAGAAAAATAAATTTTGTATTAATAAGATGTCAACATGTAATCATTTGCTTGGAAAAAGACATAGTTTTCCATGTTTTAAAAAGTAAGAAAAATATACATGTAAGTTATAGGTTTGACTTTACTGGGAAAAAAACTAGATTATTTATTTATAAGATAGTTTGTGAACATTTAGGATGGGAAGCAATGGTTGCTCACTGACAGTGGTTTTATTTTTGTTTTTTTTTTTTAAATAAGGTCAGACTGGATTAACTAACCTTTTCTTTTTCCTTTTTTTTTTTTTTTTTTGATTGTCTCAAGTGTCAGAGAAGGAGACTGTCACAAATATCACATACTTGGATTCTAGCAAATCCTTCAATGAGTTCTGTTGTGTTAATATTGACAAGAAGAAAGAATGTAGAATAACTGATAATGTTGTTTCATTCAGGACTAGTTGGATATAGTGATTATAAGTTCTGTTATCTGAAAGAGAAGTTACCAGTATGTCTCAAGGAATAAACTTTGTTCTGGTCTGTATTTTTTTTAACAGTGATTTAAATAAAGAATAGACAATTTATAGATTACATAGATCTGGAAGCTTATAGGACAGAATCAAGACCCATGAAATTCTTGATCAGCTGAATTAACCAACAAAATGAAGAAAATTTAATAGAGATAAATTAATTCATTCATTCGAAATAAAATTTAATAGATTAATGTAAAGTCCTAAATATAAGCTTCTCCCCCTCCCAAAAAAAGTTAACATTGACAGTACATAGTGGCCCTGGCATAACTGGGCAATATCTGGGTAACAATAATCCTGAGGTTTCAGTTAACTTTGTCATGAGACAGTAGTGACATGGCAGCCCACAATGCCCAGAGGTTTTTTTTTTTTTGTTTTTGTTTTCCTTTTTTTTTGGCTATCATAGAGTCCTGAAAAAGGAAGGTAGCAATTGCTGTCCTGTGGTGTCTTCAGGCAACATTTAGAGAATTGTAATTGGTTATATGTGCGCTTTTTTGTGAAGGATGGTTTAAAGGGCTAGTATTCAGGGGGTGATTAATAGGAGAAAGAGAGTAATAAGACTGAATCACATGAGGATATTGTTGACAGAGCTGAGAATTCTTGATCAAGGACAATTGGATGAAATGGTCTCTGAAGTCCCATTTTATTCTATTATTTTGTGATTCTATGCTTTTGTAAATTCTGTAGCACGTGTATTTGTATTTCTTCCCAGACAAGAGATCCATTTGTTGATGAGAAGAATGAATTGCGGGGCAAACCTAGCTGAACTAAAAGAGCCGCAGTCTTCTCACTTGAAAGAACAGGCTCAATCACAACATCTGGGAACTCTTAGTCTTTTTGTCAATGTGAATGATTTCATTCTACACCATATATAGTATTTACACATTCATTTATACCTTTTTAATTTCCTATTTCCAGCCTGCACATCAGTTTAAGAGATCTAATTATTTAGTAAGTTCAGAGTGTTAATAGTTACTGAACTTAGACCAATTAGAACTAATTTGCTATTCAGAAAGTCTCTGATCCCAGCAATCCTCCCTGAAAAAACAAAAACAAACAAAAAAAAAAACCTTCCATCATTTGATGTACTCTAAAGATACATCCAACAAAAATACAAGTCTGATATAATTTAAGAGGTCTCTCAGAAAGCCTAAGATTCTTGATAAGTGATGTACTTTTGAAATTAAGATGCAAAACATTCATTGTACCTTCCCACAACTATTCTGTAACTAAGCTGTAAAGCATGATGTGGATAACCTCCCAAACTCATCATATCAATACTTTGCTCCAAAAAAAAAATCCTTTGTCACAGGCTTCTTCATTGTGTGGAGGATAAAATCCAAACTTTTCATTTTCTTTGCCAGCTATTCTTCCTTCCAGGGCTAGAAACCCAACCCTGAAAGACTCATTCTTTCCAGTACTAGAACAGCTGCCATGTAGCTCTGCCATCATGAATGGTGGTGATAGCTTTTCCCTCTATATGCAGGTATGATTTTATCTGCTCTTCACTTTATTTCTAGGTGTGTCCTTCCCAGGTGAATTTGCTTAACCTCTGATCCCCACATCTATTCCCCCCTCCCCAGTCCACTCCTTTCTAGTTCTGGAACTGTAGTCAAGTCAACTCTGTCAATATTTCCTAAAAAGTTTTTGTATGTCTATTCATCTTTTATTCTACTTACCATCCCTGTCACTTATCAAGCCAAAATCTCTCTCTGGCTATCATTCCCTTATGTCGAACTTCCCTTTTTAGTATATAAGCTCTTTGAGGGAGAGATTCTCTGCTTTTGTATTTATATCCCCAGTATAGTTTGGTATATACATATTTAATAAATGCTTTTAAAAACCGAGTTTATCTGTGCATACCCTTTGATCCAGCAGTGTTTCTACTGGGCTTATATCCCAAAGAGATCTTAAAGAAGGGAAATGGACCTGTATGTGCAAAAATGTTTGTGGCAGCCTTTTTTGTAGTGTCAAGAAAATGGAAACCGAATAGATGCCCATCAGTTGGAAAAAGGCTGAATAAATTATAGTATATGAATGTGATGGAATATTATTGTTCTATAAGAAATGATCAGCAGGATAATTTCAGAGAGATCTGGAGAGACTGGCATGAACTGATGTTAAATGAAGTGAGTAGAACTAGGAGATGGTTATACACAGCAACAGGATTATACAATGATCAATCCTGATAGAGGTGGCTCTTTTCAACAATGAGATAATTCAAGCTAGTTCCAATGACCTTGTGATGATGAGAGCCATCTACATCCACAGACAGGATTGTGGGAACTAAGGGTGGATTGCAACATAATATTTTACTCTTTTTTGTTGTGGTTTGCTTGAATTTTATTTTCTTTCTCATTTTTAAATTTGTTGATATGATTTTTCTTGTGCAGCAAGATAACTATATAAATATGTATGCCTATTTTGGATTTAACATATATTTTTACAATGTTTAACATATATTAGATTACATGCCATCTAGGGGAGGGGATGGGGAGGAAGGACAATTGGAAGGACAATTGGGAAGGACAATTGGAACACAAGGTTTTTCAAGGGTCAAGTTGAAAAAAAACTATCTTTGCATAGGTTTTGAAAATAAAAAACTTCAATAAAAACCTATAAAAATGAAAACAAAGTTTATTACTATAAGTATTTGCCAGTCTTACAAAGTTCTTTCCTCAACATGACAGTATAAGATGGGTAAAAGATGTCATTATTCCAATTTTACAGAGAAATAAACTGAAACATTTTTGTAACTTATTGAAGCTTACAAAGGTTGGATGTAGTTGGGCTGAGTTTCAAATGCCTGTCAATTGCTTTTTACAGTTTCTGACACTCAAGACTGTATGTTTTCCATTACATCACATCCCCTCTTAAGACCTTTGGGACTCTTACCACAATGTGCTAATCTTTTGTTCTGATTTGCAAATTTCCCATCTAAATCCACCTCTTCATCCAGAAAAATTCCTTTTATGCCCCTCCCTTTTCACCCATTCTCAACTCCCAAATTTTGTCTATCACTTGGAATCTTCCGGCAGCCTCTTTTTCCAAATTCTATCCATCTTTCAAGGCCTAACTCAAGATCCTTCTCTAACATTCCTAGCTTATATCAACCCACATTTTCTTTTAGAACTGAATATCTGTAGCATTCTGTGAAAACAATCTATCTTGTGACTCTGTTACTTGGCTGTCGGTCCTGTTTTTCCACTTAGCTCCTTAGCATGACATATATCTTTCATTTCTTAGTTTTTCTCCTCAGCTCCTAAAACAGTGCTTTGAAAAGAGAAGGGAATCAAACATTTGTTAACTGAATGATTGAATTAACACATTTATTTTTAAGGAATATGGTGATCCTTTGTTATTGAAGAGGACCAAAATGATCTCAATTGTGTTAGTGTCAGTATACAATTTGTCTGGTTGTGACTGTTCTAACCAATATGAGTTTGGAAAGCTTTACAATAGTTTGGGCAATAGTCCATGTGAACATTTGAAGTGCAGATATCTCTAAATTTACACATCTCAGGTTACTTTTGAGCTACTTCAATTCCACTTTACTCATATAGCATCTTCCTTGATACAGGTACCCGTGATGGGTGGTTCTCTGCCAGTGTCTTCTATGTCTCATGATTGATTCCCAAGTTCTTCAAGGGAAACCTTGAGAGTGTCCTTATATCACTTTTTTTGCTCTTGATTGAGTGCTTGCCTTGCATGAGAGCTCTCTGAAATAATCTCTTAGGCATTTGAACAATGTATCCAGCTCATCAGAGTTGCATTTTCTTTTTTAAAGTTTTATTTATTTTTAACACACATTGCTTTATGAATCATATTGAGAGAGAAAATTCAGAGCAAAAGGGAAAACCATGGTAGAGATTAAAAAAAAATAGAATAAAGAAGTGAACATAGCATGTGTGAATTTACAGTCAGTCTCCTCTGTTCTTTTTCTGGATGTAGATGGCATTTTTTTGTCCAAAGTTCGTTGGGATTGCTTTTGGATCACTGAGCCACTGAGAAGAACCAAGCTTTTCATAATTGATCATTACCCATTCTTGCTGTTATTGTATGCAATGTATTCCTGCTTCTGCTTGTTTTGCTCAGCATCAGTTTGTGTATTCCTTCCAGGCCTTTCAAAAATCAGCTTGTTCATCATTTTTTATAGAACAATAATATTCCATTACCTTCATATACCACAACTTGTTCACCCATTCCCCAATTGATGGGCATCTACTCGTTTTCCAATTCTTTGCTACCACAAAAAGAGCTGCTATAAACATTGTTCACATGTGGGTCCTTTTCCCTCCTTTGTGATTTCTTTGGAATACAGACCCAGTAAGGCTCCTCCTGGGTCAAAGAATATGCATAGTGTTATAGTCCTTTGGGCATAGTTTCAGATTGCTCTCCAGAATGGCTGGACCATTTCACAATTCAACCAACAATGTATCAGTGCAGACTTGCATATTCTCCAATAGTTTGAATGGTTGGCAGTTTAGCTTATGAAAGGACCTTATGTCCTTTTGACATTTTAGGAATTTGAATTATTTTAGGAAGATTTCAAAGCTTATCTGGCAAGATAAAGTAAGGGACAAAATGCTTTGCTGTGTATACGAGAGGTCTAATTAAGAATTTAGATCATAATTGTATGTGTGTTGTACAAGTCAGCATGACCTATCACGACTGTGTGTATAACAGTGAGCTAGCCTCAGAAGCAGAAAACCTAATAGTTCATCATCCATTTCTGATACATCCTAGCTGGATGACCCTGGACAAGACTGTGTTGACAGCAGTTATCCCTCCAGATTGATACAGCGAGTTTCTTCTTGGGAATGCCCAGTCCAGTGAAATAACAGTTCTGAGGAGGGGAATCTATAATGTATTTGTATTACAGAAATTGATGTGGGCCAATTGAATGGAAGGTTGTGTAAATGAGGAAAGAATTTTCCATTGTTGTTTTAACTATCATGTATAGTTTAGGAATAAACTTTGTTTCAAGAACAAGTCAGTCGTTTGGAGCTTAGACTAGTCTCAAAGAATCCATGCTTTCAGGTAAACTTGGGTTAATAGAATACCTCTTTTTAAACCATTTAATCTAGAATTATTATGCTAGTGTAGAGAGGAAAGGGCAAGAAAAGTTTCTCAACTAATACTTATGGGAAAGATGTAATCCAGGAATACTAAATTCTGTTCACAACAGGAGGGGAGGAGTTTTGGTGCTGACAGGATATGGAACCTGGGGTAAAAAAGGGCTAGGAACTCTAATGAAAAAGCAATATGAAGTTTGGAACACTGGTGAGCAGGATTTCTGAAGGGACTATAGTCCCAGCGGGAGGCATACTGGATTATACAGGGATCACAGGATCAAAGATAATAACTGGCAGATATTCCAGAAGTCTAGTCCAGACCCATCTTATCATAGATGTGACAACTAACTTGCAGAGAAACTAAGATTAAGACAGACTTTCCCAGTCTCCTAGACAATAAGCATGAGAGGCAGGGTTTAACACAGGTCATTTCATTTTCCATCATTGCACATGGTTGTCAGAGCCGTTCAGTGTTTCCCCACACACAATCGTGATAGGTCACGCTAAGCCCCCAACCTTTGCCCTGACAAAAGGGGAGGAATCACTTTTGGGAAATAGCTGCTTGGGGCTCTGGAGGCATTTAGCAACAGAAGCAGAGCTCTCTACATTTGGAAATAAATGGTCCTCGATGTCCTGAAAAATCAGATGCCCTCATTAGGATGATACTTTCTGTGGCTGAGCCCCCAGTAGACACACACACACACACACACACACACACACACACACACACACACACACACACACACACCAAGTGGCCTTGAAAGATTAACAGTGAAAAAGGAAAGGATGGCTACAGTTCAGACTGATGGACTGTCCGGAATTTCAAGTGACTGATGGGCTGGCTCCTCATTAAAAAGGAAAGGACAAGAACCTGTTGTGTGAAAGACATTGCCCTCCCCTATTCACAAAATCTTCCCTCTCAGCTACACACATACACACACACACACACACACACACACACACACACACAGCTTTTCAAATCTCCTGCCTGGGAGATTCAGCAGGCTTTGGGACAGGGCTCTGGAAGGCTTTCAGGTCTCCCCCTTTCTTTCCTTCCAGTATCCCAGAGATCCGCCTTCCCAATGAGAATGCTTCCCAAGGAGCCAGGTGGGCACTGCTCCTGGTAATGAGCTGCTCTGAGACTGAGCCTGCACAGGCTTCTGCTGCTGGTTCCTTGTCAACCACACACTTTGGCTCTCCCCCCGGGCAAGACTGCCAGTGTGAAATTCAGCTCTGGTCTGATTGGGACCAATTTAACAAACTGTTGACAACTCGTGAAAATGTCTGGGCCCCAGGGTGATTGTATCTAGGTGGGGAAGACCAAGGGAGGGCTCCTGTGAACACTGATAGAGGGAGAAGTGAGCTGTTCCTTGACTTCCCTCCCCATCCATTGCCTGAGTGGGAGCTAATGAAATTAAGAGCGAATGACAGGAGAGGGGGAAAAAAGCAGAGAAGATTGACTGATTCCCACCCCCCCTTGCCTTTTCTCTCAGCAGCTTCTTTTTCTTCACCTCACTTTCTCTTCCTTTTGCCTGTCTTTACCCTTTTAGAGCCCATCAATCAGCATATGCTGAGCCACACTCCCAGGGGCACCATGTTGGCAGGACGAATGGATCAAGCAGTTACAGCTGGAAAGGTCCTTGGAGGTGGGTGGGAAGAGCTAGGCCTCCCAGTTCTGCCACCATTACTTTTCTGGCCTGGGACAAAGCAAAACAAATCAACCAAGACAAATTTATTAAGACCTACTATGGGCCGGGTACTGGGCTAAGTGCTGGGTACTGGGCTAAGTGCTGGAAATACAAAGAAAGGTAAAAGAAAATTAGGTAAAAAGAAAACCCTGAGAAACTCATAAATTATGGGGGGGGGAGACAACATGTAGAAAAGTATTTTAAAATTATAACACATATACATGCATACATGTATATACATACATGTCCAAACACACACACATACGTATTTACATTTATTTATATATTTACATATATATACACATGCATAATTATAGGGTACATATATAAATACATGTGTATGTATATATATATATATATATATAAATGTGTAGATGTATATATGTATGCACACATTATGTACAAATATACACACACAGAAAAAATATTAGTGATAATACAGAGGGAAGGCACTAACCTTAAGTAGGACCAGGAAAGTCTCAGGAAAGGTAGGATTTTAGTTGAGATTTAAAGGAAGGCTAGAGGAAGAAATGAGGAGGGAAAGTATTCCAGTCATGGAAGAAAGCCATTGAAAACGTATGGAGTAAGGAGCAGCTAGCTAGGTGGTGCAGTGGATAGAGCACCAGCCCTGAAGTCTAAAGGACCTGAGTTCAAATCTGGTCTTAGTCACCTAATATTTTCTAGCTGTGTGACCCTGGGCAAGTCACTTAACTCCAATTGCCTCAGCAAAAAAAAAAAAAAATGTATGGAATGTCTAGTGCAAGAAATAGAAAGGAGATTACATCAGCCAGTACATAGAGGGAACCAGAAGA
This sequence comes from Sminthopsis crassicaudata, assembly GCF_048593235.1. Lineage (NCBI taxonomy): Eukaryota > Metazoa > Chordata > Mammalia > Dasyuromorphia > Dasyuridae > Sminthopsis > Sminthopsis crassicaudata. The sequence goes on along the minus strand of NC_133622.1, from coordinate 212,505,253 downwards.
TGGATGGTAAATGTTTAACAACCAGCTCTCCAAGGGGAAAAATGCATTCAGGACATAGTTTTAAGTTTACTTGACATTATTAATGTTCATATTAGACTTTCTTAGGTCAATTATAAAAAAATTTTTTAAAGCTCTAATTTGTTAGTATTTGTCTATTTTCAAGGTCTAAATGCTCATGATGAAAATTTAGTAATTAGTACTCAGAAGTTGGTTTGAGTTGGCCCCAACACACTTCTAAAAAATAACTGGTAAAAAGACTAGGCAAATAAAAAAGGATTTCATGTTTGATTTTAGATTTGATCCTGAAATTAAGAAGAAATCACTGGGGTTTATTTCAGTGATGAGGGGCTGAGTGTGACATGGTTAGACCTGTGCTTTAGCACTGTAAAGCTTTAGCTTTCTCATCTATAAAAAAGAACGGAGTCAGACTACCTAAAGTCTATGGTGACTTTCAGCTGTAAACTTGTGGTCCCATCTAATCAAAAGCTTTCAGTTTTCAGATGAACATATCAATTTGAGGGAATCAAGTCAAGTGACTAATGGAACGTCACAAAGGAGGCAGAGCTGGAATGAAGCTCAGCTTCTTTCTGACCTCTAAAAAATCAGTGTATTTTTCTTTTACAGATCACAGAGTCTTTGGGGAAGATGATGATCTAACTGGAGAGATAAAATTGCATTTTTTTATTTTAAAAAATCAGTAAGAATAACAGTATGTCTTAAAGGCTTAAGGAGCTATGTCAGAAGTTTTTAACCTTGGGTCTAGGGGAGCTTCCATATGTAAACATATGTATGTATAGGTATATTGTATATGTATATGCATGTGTAACACACATACACATACATACACACACACACATATGCTCCTAAATGCATGTACAAATCCAGCCTCAGACATTTACTAGCTGTTTGAGCCCAGGCAAGGCCATTGACCCCTCTTTGCCTCAGTTTACTCAGGGTTGGAGGAAATGGCAAACCACTCTTGGGCAAGAAAAGCTCAAATGGAGTCATGAAGAGTCAGGCATGAGTGAACAACAAACAACAATTATCAGCATAGCCTAAAGCTGCCAGAAAAGGCCTGATGATGGAAGGAGAGCATGAGGCAGCCTTTTAGATGATCTGGAATACAAAACATCAGGAATATATATATACATATATATATATATATATATATATATATATATATATATATATATATATATATATATATATAATCTTATTGGAAAAGAGAGGAGCTCATCATGAATAGAGAGGATAGGGTAATAATATATGAACAGCCTAAGGCTTCACTATATCTATGAAATATTCACAAAGCAGTGCAAAGCCTTCAGCATATTGGGTAAATCTAACATATAGTATTTGCAAAAAGACAAAAATAATACAGGATAAAAAAGTAGAAATAGATTGCAGTCAGCTCTGGTAGAAAGAGTGCCCACATCAATATGGAAACAAATGCATTTAAATTTTTGTTTTTTTATAATATATATTTATATTAATGGAGTATTATATATTCATTACTTCAACATGGGATTTTTATGCTTATCCTTATTTTCTGTAGAGTGATGTCAAACTCAAGTAGGAACAGGGACCACAAAACTGAACACAAGGATCCCTGCTCTTGACTTAGAAAACTACATATTAACTTAACCTATGTTTTATTGAAATTTGACTTATATAAAAACAAATTTCCCAAATATATTTTAATCTGCTTGGGGCTGCATTAAAAGGAGTGTTGTAGACTACATGGAACGGTCAGGCAATGCGATCATTTCTTCTTTTATAAGATGCTAGTTGAGCCTCAGAAAGTTGAATTAAATATGTAGGATCAGAGATTTAGAGCTAAAGGAATCTTAGAGATTACTAAATGCCATCTACTCTTCCATTATGTAGTCAGGGCAACTGTGGCATAGAGAAGTTAAAACACTTGCTCAGGGCCATCCAATTAATAAGAATCTGAGGTGTTGTTTGAAGCTAGATTCACTATACTATGCTGCATCTCTTGTGGCCCAAATAAGTTTGGAACTGGAGCATAATTTCTCTAACAGAAACCTTTTCCAGTCTTTCTATATTAACCTATTGACCCATAGCATAATTTAGAGATTTCCAAATTTTGGAAACTCCTGTTTCAGAACTATATATGTCCTATGTAAACTGTTATGTATGACTGAATTCTCAACTCTGGTAATTGAGCCTTGAATTCAAGATTATAAAATGTTAAATAAATTAAAATTAGAAATAAAAATCTCCCTCTCTCTGACCTACTTCTGTTTGTTCTTCCTGCTCCAAATGGTATATCTTTTTGTTCCACAAGAAACCCTTCTTTTGAATTTTAAATCAACTTCTGTCTTAATTCTCTTTCTTCATTTCTCAGAGATTCCAAAATATAGATTTAGGGTTGGAGGAGAGCAGATAACACCTTGTCTCTTCCATCAATTAAAATTCGAGAAAGTAAATGCAAAATCAAGAATTAAAGAGAACTTAAAGGAATGCTATAGCCGATGGGAGAATCTGGGTTTCTTTTGGACACAAGGAAGGGTCAAAAGTTCCAACAATTTCTTGGTAGTTTCTTCTCACTTATTTGCATTCACTTTGATAGGATTAGTAATGAGCCTGAAGCTAGCAATATTGATGCAGACTCTTACCACCTTTTGTCCTGAGGTGCCCCAATTTTTTTCAGTAATTGTGTTCCTGAATCTTTCTATGGAGCCAATAGACATCCAACTGAACTACTATTTCATTTCAATAGGTTTATATTCATATATAAAAATTTTGTGCCTAAATAGTCTTTAATCTTTCCATTGTGGCTGTAAATTTAAAAATAAATGACTCATTTAGAAAACATTTGCTACTAAATAGTAGGAAAGATCAATGATCTCCTGTACACCTTCTAATTCAGGGTTCATTGCCTTTCCTATTACAGCAAATATTTTGCTATGTACATGTAAACAAGATATGATAAATATTCTCTTTGGAAACTATATCTTCAAGAAGCTCCTTCAGGTGTTCAACAGGTAAAGATAATATCCTACTGAGGGCATTTATTAGGAAACATTTTTAACACTGGTTTAAAACATGTGACAGAGGTTTCACAAAATGACATAGGCTAGAGTCCAGTGATGCAAAGCCAAAGTGGAACAAAAAGAAGAAGAGGAAGAATAAGAAGTAAAAGAAGAGGAAGAAGAAGGAGGAGGAAAAGGAAGAAGAAGAAAAAAGAAGAAGAAGGAGGAGGAGGAGGAAGAGGAGGAGGAGGAGGAGGAAGAGGAGGAGGAGGAGGAGGAGGAAAATAACAATAATGGGAGAATGTAGCGAGCTGTCGTCTCCAGAAGCTGCTGGATCGCTCTCTGGGAAGAGATCTGCTGTGTCTACTCAAATCTCTCAGACAGATTCTTCTTCCTGTAGTGAACCGTTCTCTCCAGACAGTTGCTGTTAACTCTTGTCCAGAGAAGTGACTTCCCTTCCTGCAGAGAGCCCCGTCAGGCCTGATGTAATGCCGAGATCTTCTTCTATCTCTGGGAGTCCTCTCTTTTATTCTCCCAGAGAATGGGCGTGGGATAATGCAAGGGCTTCTGGGAAGAACCACCTCAGCCAATGAGCCTGCTCCTTCCATCAAGTCAACCTGAGTTCTCACCTTGTAATTGTCCAGAAAACCTGAGTTCTTCACTTAGTAATCCTAACATCTCCCCCTTTCTTTTGATTTAGAACATAGGACAGTCATGACCTTGAAACATAAATCCATCAATATGGAAGGTATTACACATAATTACATAAATTACATAAGCACATAGTAACATAATACATTCTAGAAGTATATAACATAATCAAATAATCATAAATTGAAAATTTATAAATGTCCATAAGTCCATTGTCCATTAGTCTCATCTTGTGTGAGGAAGTCCAATGATTCCTGCTGGTTTTTAAAGTTTTTTAACAGTCTTCTTATTATCCATGCTCTTTCAGTGTCAGATGTTTCTTAGATCTTCTCCTTTATTTTGAGGTCTTTCTCTTTTTCTGTCTCTCTCTGATGGACAAGGCGAATATGACTCGTTGGCACCCATCTGATTCCTTCTCCTGCTGAAGAAATACAAGCAAACCCTCTCTCCCAGGCAGTTAACCTATCTAATTACCTTCTATTTACCACTTTCTAAATCTCTTCTCATCATCTGGCAATTACATTGGAATTGTTTGCACTGGACACAGCCCTGTTGGTTTAAAAGGCCTGTATTCTCCCCAAGTGTAATCCATTTTTGCAATCTGATTGCCTTTTGACTCACTTATCAGGTAATCCCTTTCTGCCATGTGATTGCTTTTCTGCTGGTTGATTAAATCATAGTCCTGACCTTCTAAAGGTTCTTTGGGTGTAGCATTAGCTGCCATCATACCCCAAGTCTTTTTTGCCTGGGGCCCTGGACCTAGGCCCCTCATCCCCATTTCCCTGAATTATTCTACACTCTGATGCCCAATGGAGTCCTCTGTTGCATTTTGGACATGGGGTTTTAGGTCTTCTTTCACCCTGTCTTCTCACTGTATCTCCATACCTACACTGAGCTCTTAGATGCCCAATTTTTCCACATTGAAAACATCGCCGAGTTTCTCTAGAAGGCCCTTGCCAGGAGGGACCCTGTCTTTCCACATTCATCATTGTCCGGGTGTAAAAAGCATTTGTTCCCACCGTAGCACAGCGTCTTATGATCTCCTCTAAAGGAGCATCTTTGTCTAATCCCCATATAATTCTTTTGCAAATCTCATTGGCATTTTCCTTAGCCAGATGTCTGGTCATTATTTCTGTAGCTGCATTTTCTCCAATAGTTCTTTTGACAGCAGTTTGCAAACGTCCCACAAAATCTGCAAAAGGTTCATTGGGACCTTGCTGTATTTTAGTGAAAGCCTCTCCGCGATCTTTCTGTCCAGGGAGGACACCCCAAGCTTTTATTGCAGCCTTAGCAATTTGTTCATATATTGTCATGGTATAATTAATCTGTTCCAAATTCTCTCCATACTGACCTTCACCAGCTAAGTGCTCAAAAGTGAATTGTGTGTTAACTCCTATTTCCAAATTGCATCTGACTTGAATTTTACATAATTCATGAAATTCCGCAAGCCATAATAAATTTTCTCCAGGTTCCAGACATGTCCTTGCTATGGATTTCCAATCATTCGGGGTTAGGACTTCATAAGACAAACCATCTAGTAACATTTTGACATAAGCTGATGTAGCCCCCATAAAGGGTACAACCTTTTTTCAAATCCTTAATTTTATTCAAATCTAAAGGTGCATATCTTCTCCTTTTTTTACCTACAGAGTCAGCATTTTCAATCACAGGATATGCATGAATAAAATCACTTATATCCTGTCCTTCTCTCTTAGCTTTAACCAATGCTTTTTCTAATCTTGTCATAGGCTTAGGCTGCTTCACAGGTAATTCTGTTTGTGTTTCTGCCTCTTCCCCTCCTTCTTCCTCCACCTCTGAAGGTGGGGTTGATGTGGGCCTGTCAATAATCTGTTCTCTAGGCAGGGTTGAAGCTTCTTCAAGAAAATCATACCATAATTCCTCATTTAAATCCTCTTGCTCTAGGGAAAGATCTTGATCTTTCCTTTTTTTCTCACACTTCCTCCTCTATTCATTTTTAGAACTTTTCCTTCTCCTACAACTTGCTTGATAGTTTAAGGCTAATTGAACTATGTTGTAGATATAAAATACTTCTGCAGAAATTGAACGAGGCCCATTTTTTGCTTGAAATTCTTTCATTTCATATCCCACTAGCTTCCATGTATCTACATCTATCTTTTCTTCCTCTAAGAACCAAGGGGATGTGCGTCTTAATGCAGCCAAGAGTTTAGCAATCTGTACCCAGGTTACAAGTAAACTCTGCTCCTCAATTATCTTGATTATACTCTCTATAGTACCACTCCTGAATGGGGGTGGAGCTGAGGTTGCTTCTGGGGCTGGGGTTGAGTCGGCTGAGGTCCAGGGATTGAATATAGCTAACATCTGCCCCATTTCAGCTATAAAAGATTCCTGGTTTAGCCCTTAACAAGTTAAGTTCTTTATTTATCTATTAGCACGCTCACTTAATCTTTAACAAAGTTTCCTCGTTACTCACGGTTCTGGGTCAGAGAGACTGAGATCTAGATCGGAAGCTTTTCCACTGGAATCAGGACTGTGTCTGTCCCTGTTCGGGCGCCAAATTGCGAAGGTCTGGTCTAGCTCCTCTTGTCAGGATAAGCAAAAGTCCTTGCCCCACGTTGGGCACCAATTGTAGCGAGCTGTCGTCTCCAGAAGCTGCCGGATCGCTCTCTGGGAAGAGAGTCTACTCAAATCTCTCAGACAGATTCTTCTTCCTGTAGTGAACCGTTCTCTCCAGACAGTTGCTGTTAACTCTTGTCCAGAGAAGTGACTTCCCTTCCTGCAGAGAGCCCCGTCAGGCCTGATGTAATGCCGAGATCTTCTTCTATCTCTGGGAGTCCTCTCTTTTATTCTCCCAGAGAATGGGCGTGGGATAATGCAAGGGCTTCTGGGAAGAACCACCTCAGCCAATGAGCCTGCTCCTTCCATCAAGTCAACCTGAGTTCTCACCTTGTAATTGTCCAGAAAACCTGAATTCTCACCTTGTCACTATCCAGACAACCTGAGTTCTCACCTAGTAATCCTAACAGGAGAACCTTTAAGACTATGACAAGAAAAAGGCTACCTGAAAGGAGTGACAACAGAAATCTTTCCCTTCCCCTGTTATATTCCTGAAAAACCAGCATTCACAGTCTCTAAAGTCCTCTATATTTCCTTCATTGGTCTGCCACAAAACATTAAACAAATACAAATGGATCCTTTCATGGTATATCAAATTAAGAAACCAAAATTTAACATTATGTTACACAGTATCTTTATGTTTTAAAATATTTTTCAATTATATTTTACTCTGGTTCAAACACTGAAGAGTATGGTGGTCTGGACTTGCAGGCTGCATATTTGACATCTGTAATCTTTCACTTCTCCCAAGACACTGAGGTTTCTGCATTCTCATGCTAAGAAGAAATGTCCTCCAATTATTGAAGTTACAACATTATCTCGTGAGAAAAATCTTCCATATTTACTATAATACTTTACCTTTCAATGATGTTCTAAAAATCTACAGTAAGGAGTAAAGACATGAGGGAAGGAGAGAGCTGATACAGTCACTTGTAAATCCTCCTCGTGTGTTCTCTTTCCTTGAGCTGAACAGAAAATAAGTTTAGGAAAGGATTTACAACCTTCACTTTTTAGACCTATGAGAAGTCAGTGTTAGCCAATGGCTGAAGAAAGTGCTGGCCGCTTGATATATTTCTTTAATTTTTTTTTTTTTTTTTTTTTTTTTTTTTTTGCATTTGATTTAAGTAAATTTACTTAGCTTTTCTAAGATACTACATGTTTTGTTCTGGATTGGCTAGGGAAATCATTTGTACAAGAGGTTCGTGAGTTGTTAATTAAATTTATGATTCCTTGAGAGCCAAAATATTTGTATCCTGAGAGAACTATGGGGACTAAATGAGGATCACAACATAATATTTTCACCTTTTTTTGTTGTTGTTGTTTGTTTTCTTGTTTTTCTTTCTCATTTTTCCTCTTTTCATCTGATTTTTCTTGTCCAGCATGATAAATGTGGAAATCTGTTGAGAAGAATTGCACATGTTTAACCTAAAAAAAAAAAAACAAAAACGATTATCATTCCTTGATTTCTGAGAACTGGGTGTAGCCAGTAATCAAAAATTGGAGGATACAATGTGTTTCTTATTTATTTGCTCCATCAAATACTACCTGTTCATAGTATAATAGATAGTACCCTGGACCTGGAATTAGGAGGACTCATACTTGCTATGGGATCCTGAATAAGTCCCTTAATCTTCTGAAGCATATCTTTTCTCTGTCTGAAAAACGGTGATAATAATGCTGTAGCTCTTGCCTCTTGTGTTATGAGGATCAAATCAAATAAAATTTGTCAGTTATTCCACAAATCTATTTTTAAAAAATTATCTATATAAATAACTATAATTACTGAAAACTGCTGGAGAAAGCAGGGCATGGAGACTGTTTTTAGTTACCATTCATCATCCTACACGAAAACAACTGCTTTGTAACTGGTTTTGAACTTGATGAGAATTAGAATTTTTGTAAAAAATAGATTTTTCAGCAGGATATCCCTTAGGGTCCAGTAAACTCCAAGATACCATAGAGAATCCAAGTTTAGAGACGTGAGAGGAAAGAGACTGGTTTAAATCTACTTTCCTTCAGGCATACTTGAGTCAGTTTATTCCAGGAAGACTTGAAATGCTAATCTAATAAATAAGAAGCCAGTAGTCTATTTAATCCTTGCTGCTACTTTGTTAATTATTGATAAGGCTGATCATGTATAATTCTTGAGGGTAATTGCAAAGGGGTTCAGTTTAACAGCATTACTGAGTCCAGGAAGGAAGGCCCAATCCTGACAGAACATTAGCCCCATTAAGATCACTGGGAAATGGTCCACAGAGGCCAAACACATCATAAATTAAATTTAAGTGAGGGGTTGGGGTGGGTTGGGGAGCTAACCCCAATGTTCTAATGTTTTTAGGCTTTCCTAACAAAATGCCAAATATTTTCCCCCTCACAGACCTATTTTCTTTGCAACTCTCCCAAGTGACAGAGCCCTGAAATGGATTAGGCAGTTATCAAAAGTCCAGGGTTGACATTTTACCAGGCTACTAACAGTCAGAGTCTAGTCCCCCTTTCTCCCACTTCCACACTCCACCTATTAGGCAAACAAAAAATTATGTTATGGCTTTTGTTGAAGCTTTTTGACTCCCTGACAGGTTACTCAGAAGAACATTGCCTTTTTTCTCTCTGGTTTGAGCTCAAATGTCAGGCCTTTACATACATCAGCCGAAGAGACAGCTTCATTTTTCTTTTGATTAAGCCCATCTTGTGACATGTGAGAGTCCTTGGTTAAGGGACCCCTCCTGGACTTTAAGTTTATAGATGAAACAAAAGAAATAAGGTGACAGAGCCACAAAGAGGAAGAATTGCAATGGAAGTGCATTGAAAAAAACAAAATGTCATGGCAAGAGTGGAAGCCTTCAGAAGTGAGTGATAGCACATATTAGTATACCAAGTGTTGCCCTTTGATTGTAAAGATTTAAGTCTTGATGTGAGGTTTATTACTTGGGTGACTTGAGGTCAAAAATAACAACATTTGGATGCTCAATATCCTAGTCTATAAACTAATATAACACTTGACAAAAGTCAGTATTGACATAGTAGAGAGACCTGGATTTAGAGTTAGGGAAATCAAATCCTCCTTCACAAATGTATTAACTGTGAAAATATCACATAACCTTTTTGATTAGGCTTTTGTAATATGGGAATAATGGCATCTCCCTCACAAGATTGTTGTAAGATAATTAGTTTTCAAAACATTAAGGCATTAAATCAATAAAAGACATGCAAGGGAGAATATTTGGGGTCAAAGAGAAGAATTTTTAAAATTCATAAATCTGTGCTGTGTATGTGTATATGCGTGTAGACATATTTATTGTTGTTTTCACATCAGACAAGACTTTGTAGTATCAGGACAATCTCTGTCTCGTCAACTGTTATACAACTTAAAATTTCCTTGATCACTGAGAGATTTAGTGATTTGTTTGGGGTAACAGAGCCTGAATGGGTCAGAGATGGAACTTTGAATCCAAGTCTTGCTGAGATCATGGCTGCTTGCCCATTCACTTGGCTCAATCAATAAGTTATGGGGCAACAAGGACTGACCTATGATTTCACTAGAACAAACAACTAATTGGTGAGATAATCCTTTCTCTAAAGAGAGGTCAGAACATTCCCTTAAACATTGAGAGTTGAAGATTTTATTTGTCCATGATCATGATGCAGCCAGGATGTGGCAGAATTTTAAATTCTAGTCTTTCACTTGTGAAGATCTATTTTTTTCTACTGACTTTGCTGCCTTTAAATATGATTTGATGTCATACCTGACTATTAGAGTGCTTTATGTAAGCATATTATCAAACACCACACTTTCTGAATGAAAGAAATGGGCATTTTTGCTTCTACCTGACTCATCATTTAAATTATTTTTTCAGTCCTGAATGATTTTCTATGACCTCATTTCAGGTGGCACAGATGCTAGAATGGTTCACCATATCATCTCATTCATTTTACAGATAAAACAACTGAGACAAACAAGATTATGGAACTTTCCCAGGGTCACACAGATAGGAAGTGTCTGAGACCAGATTTAAACTCAAGAAGATGAGTCTTCTTACTATCTTACTATTTATCTTACTACCTAATAAGTGCTTTTTCATTGACACACAGTCCATTTAAATCATGCTTTCTCAGTCCCTGTTGTTTTTATTTATTATCGCCTTCCTGTTTTCCTAAAAGAATCTCAGATTTGGAAGGGCCCTTCTTGGCTATTTTGTCCAACTGATATTCAAACACTAATTCAGGTTATGACATCTTTATATAAAATTTAGACACATGGAATTGGATAATCTCAAGTTGGGACTTAAAAGAAGCTAGGATATCAGTAGATGGAGTAGAAGAGGGGGTGTTTCAGGTATAAGGGACAGACAGTAAAAATGCTCAGAGCTGATAAATTTAAAGTCTATTTTGTAGACCATGCAAGAGCCTAGTGTCAATGCAAGGAAGGATACATTTAAGGGACGAAGGTACAAGAAGACTGGAAAGGTAGGAGGAAGACAGGTTATGAAGGATTTTGAATGACATGCAGAATATTTTGCATTTGCTCTTAGAGGCAAGAGGAAGCTGCTGGAATTTGCTGAGTCGTGGAATAATATGATCAACACTACACTTTAGGAAAATCATTTAGTGACTGAATGGAGGGTGGATTGGAATGCAGAGAGACTTGAGACAGGTAAACTCACTAACAGCATATGGCAATAATCAGTGATGACAGCTTGCACTGGAATGATGGCAATGTCAGAGGAGAGAAGGAGAAGCTAACTATAAACTCAGTCAGAACAAAGAAACAGCACAGACTTTGTACTGGAAGTCATTTTAGGGGTCCTTTAGTTTAAAAGTTTCAGACACATGATCTAATTTTCCCAGTTGCTATCCAAAGCAGATTAAAATGTGATTTGGAAATATTTATCAAGATATATTAAAAACACAACAAAACATGGATAGAATATATGTTTTCTAAATCAATTTGCAGCCGAACATATGGCTTAGTGGCTCTATTTTTATTTGAATTTGATGCCACTGATTTGTCCCACACCCTCATTTTACAAATGAAGAACCTGGAGAGAAACGAAGGGACTTCCTGAAAATTGCATTGATGGAAAGGCCAAGATTTGATAAAATTCCTCTCGCTCTAGATTTATTTTCCTTCATTGTACTACAAAGCCTGAACCCACCTCTACTGGTCTAGTCTTTCAGTACTTAGCATCTCATCTGCTCCAGGATTAAAAAAGCAAAACAAAACAAAACAAAACAAACAAACAAAAAAAAACAACAAGACTCTTCTAAAGTAGAATCTTTTTTTAAAAAAAATGTTAATGGTATCCAAATATATACAAAGATAGTTTTTAACATTTACCTACCCCAAACCTTGTATTCCTCCTCCCAAACTCCTCCCCCAAGACAGTAAACAATTTGTTATAGGTTAATTGTGTGCAGTTTTTCCAAAGATATTTTTATATTGGTCATACTAAGCGAAAAACAATCAAAAGGAGAAAAATATGAGAAAGGAAAAACAAACAGAAATAACAAAATAAGTGAAAATACTGTGTTCTGATCCACATTCAGTCTCCATAGTTATCTCTCTGGATTTGGATGGCTCTTTCCATCACATCTATTGGAAATGCCTTGGATCACCTCATTTTAAAAAAAAGCCGAGTCAATCAAAATTGATCATCGTATAATATTGTTGTTACTGTGTACAATGTTCTTTTGGTTTTGTTCACTTTACTTAACATCAGTTCATGTTAGTAGAAAACATTCCTAGTTTGAAAGATGGCTTAAGCCAAGCAAATATAATCATATAATTATGATTGTTGTAAGTGACATTTATATAGCTCTTAATATGTGCCAGGCACTGTGCTACATATTTTCTGAACATGATTTCATTTAGTCCTCATAACGACCCTGTAAGGTGGGGGCTATTATTATCCCTATTTTATTCATGGGGAAATTGGGGTAAGCAAGCGGTTGTAACTTGTCTAAAGTCAAGTGCCTGAGGTCACATTTCAACTCAGATCTTCCTGAGCCCAGGTCCAGCTCTTTATCCAGTGTCACAGGTAGGAAGTAACAGGTTTCCTGGGGTAAAGGGTTGAGTTTAGGAGTTCTGAATTATAGTTGAACTAAAGCTAATCAGATATCTTCACTGAATCTGACAACACTGTAGTGAGCCCTTAGGTGCAGGGAAAAGGGGTTCACCAGGCTGGCTAAAGAGGGGCAGACCAAGGGAGTCATAAACAAAGCAGGTCAAAACTTCTGTGGCAGTCAGTAGTGGGATCAGATTTGTGAGTAGCTGCTGTACTTCTAGCCTGGAAGAGATACAAAGACTCGGTGTTCCTCTTTCTTTTTCCCCGGTATATGACAGAGCCACCAGTCCTCTCACTGAAATCTCCACACTATTTTTTTGTACCACACGGCTTCCAAACATAGTTCTATCTAGGAGAGGTTACTTCTTTTGGAAAGATCCTAGGAGTATCCCAGAAAAGTCATGTTTGGTCTTCTGAAATTCTTCTTTCTATAAAAAAAATCTACCACATTAATTTTTTGCAGTGATGCACATTTTCACATTTGGAATTACAAAAATGTAATAAAACATTTGCCAAATTATAATAAGGATTACTGATAGGTCTATATTCATACTTCATCTTTTTTGCCTATATTGGAATATATTTTTCTGTAGAGCCTTTTTTCCTGTTGCTGCTGCTTCTGTCTGATTTTTGTGCAGATATGGTGTATATAAGTCATTGATTGCTTGATCAATATTCAATCTTTTGCCTTATTTGATATTCAAAGTCCTTCATAATTTAGCCTCCTATATTTCCAGTCTTATTATTCCTTACTCCCTGACATATACTCTTCAATCAAGTAATATTGGTCTCCTGGATGTTCCATGAATAAGACACTCTTGTTCATGAATAAGATATGGAAAACTCTCTCTTATGTTCTGACTACTAACATCCTTGGCCTCCTTTAAGTCCCAATTAAAATCTGACCTTCTCTGGGATGCTTTTCTCAAAACTCTTAATTCTAATGACTTTCCTCTGTTAATTATTTCTTGTCTGTACTGCACACAGCTTAATTTGTTTATATATGTATATTTGCATGTCATCTCTTCTATTAAAATTTTAGTTCCCTGAGGACAGAAACTGTCTTTCCTCTCTATTTGCATCTCAATGCTTGGTACAAGGCTTGGTACTTGGTGGGTGTTTAATAAATATTTATTGATTGATAGGCAATATATTTATTGCTTTTGCTGGAGTTGATGCTGGAGTGGGAGTTGGAATCTGTTCCCATTCAAGTAGCCATCTTAGTCAGAAGTCATAGATAGATAGACAGAAAGATAGCATGAGAGATAGATAGAGATCTAGACCTAGCTCTGTTTGTCTATCTATTTACCTGTCTATCTGTATATATTGATTTTTATCACAAAGTCTAGGAGATAATAAACTTTACCATAATCCGAGATTCCTTCCCATCATTTGTACTCCAGAAAAAAAAAAAAAAAAAAAAAAAAACTTTTATGGTAGTGAGAAATAGAAACAAAATAGAATTTCTACACTTTATTTCATTGACCTTTTAAAGAATGAAATTATTTTCTTTTTTTTAAATTTTTTTCTTTGGTGGTAAGTTCACCCTTTTCATTTTTGATATTAGTAATTTGGTTTTTTCTTTTTCTTTTATTTTTTTTTATTAATTTTATAATTATAATTTTGACAGTACATATGCATGAGTAATTTTTTTTACAACATTATCCCTTGTATTAATTTTTCCAAATTTTCCCCTCCCTCCCTCTACTCCTCCCCTAGATGACAGGCAATTCTATACATATTAAATGTGTTACAGTGTAACCTAGATGCAATATGTGTGTGTAAATCCAATTTTCTTGTTGCAGGGTAAGAATTGGATTCTGAAGGCATAAGTAGCCTGGGTAGAAGGACAGTAGTGCAAACAGTTTATAATGAAATTACTTTCTAGAGAAGTCAAGAAGTTGCTTGCTATTTTGCTTTTCACAGAGAGAGGACTCTGGGTGATGATTCTGGATGAGTGAAATTCCCTATAATACAAATAATATCTTTTTGACAGGCTTCATTTTAGTTTTTTGGACTTTTCATCAATAAGCCTTTTTTCATAAAATGACAAGCAGTATCTATCTAAAACCAAGTTCAATCATTATTTTAATTGGGATATGCTAGAATATTCCCTGTAAGATCAGTAGTGAAGCAATAATTTCTATTATGATCACTATTATTCAATATTATACTAGAAGTGCTTGCTATGGCAATAAAATAGGGAAAGGTATTGAAAGAATAAGAATAGGCAATGAGGAAACAAAACTATGATTCTTTACAGCCACTATATGATATATTTAGAGAACCTTAGAGAATTAATTAAAAATTAAAAGTTAAAACAATTAACTTTAGCAATGTTTCAATATCTAAAATAAATGTGCACAAATCTTTGCTATTTCCATATATTAGCAGCAATATCCAATAGAAAGCGATTTAAAGAGATATTCCTTTTAAAATATCTGCAGATAGTATAAATTACTTGGGATTCTACCTGACAAGACAAACCCAGGTACTATATGAACATAATTACAAAACACTTCATAAAGATATCTAAACAATTAGAGAAATACCAATTACTCATAGTTAGACCAAGACAATATAAGAAAAATGACTATTCTAGCTAAATTAATTTACTTACTTAGTGAAATGCCAATCAAACTAACAAAGAATTATTTTTGTTGCTTTTTCGGTCATTTCTTAGTCAAGTTTGACTCTTCATGACCCTTTTTGTGTGAGGTCATATTGGAACTCAGAAAAACGAGTCTTCCTGACTTTAGGCCTGGCACTCCATCCCTGCATCACCTAACTGCCCATGAATGATTTTTTTGGACCTAGAAAAATAGATGATAAAAATAATAAGAAAATTCAACTTGAAGGACAAAAATTCAAGACTATCAAAGGGAAAAAATGGAGAAAATCTGAAGGAAGGCAAACTAACAGTACTAGATTTTAAACTGTATTGCACAGAAGTAATTTTGAAAACAATCAGACAAAAAATAGAATGGTAGGATAGATTAGGTAGATAATATATCTCAGTGTAGTAAGTGACTAGATAATCTAGTATTTGATAAATTTAAAGATCTAGCCTTTCAGTGAAAGAACTCATTGACCAAAACTGCTTAGAAACTTAGAAATTATCTTGGTAGAAACTCAACATGGATTGATATCTCACATTGTGTGCTAAGATAAAGTCAAAATGGGCATATGATTTAAGAATAAAGGGTTATATCAAAAGCAAATTGGGGGATCGTGTCAGATACTTGTTAGATCTATGAATAAAGGAAGAATTGATAACTAAAGAAGAAAGAGAGCATCACCAGATTTAAAGTTTTAAGTACACAAAGTTAAAGTTTTTTGCATGAACAAAAAAACAATGCAGTCAAAATTAGAAGGAAACCGGCAAACTAGGGGAACTTTTCACACATCAAGTTTCTCTGATAAATGCTCATTTTTCAATTAAGGTAACTGAGCCAAATTTATAAAAAGTAAAATTTATTTCCCAATTGATAAATAGTCAAAAGATATGAGTTTTTAGAAGAAAAAAATCAAAGTTATTGATATTGATATAAAATGCTCTAAATCACCTTTGATTAGAAAAATACAAATTAAAACCATTCTGAGATACCATTTTATACATATCAGATTGATGAACATGACATAAAGGGAAAATGATAAATGCTGAAGGGGATATGGAAAACTAGTAACATTAGTGCACTAGTAGTGGAGTTGTAAACGGATTCTAGTCATTTCAATTGGAACTATGCCAAAAACTGCATAAAACTCTGAATAACCTTTGACTCAACAATACCATTTCCAGGTCTGTTTTGGGAAGAGATCTATGAAACAGGAAAAGGGTCCATAGGTTCAAAAATATTTGTAGCAGTTTTTTATGCGGTGGTAAAAAGAATTGGACATTCCCAACAATTGGGAAATGGCTGGTGATGGAATACTCTTATGCTATAAAAATTTATTAGGCAGATAGTTTCAGAAAAACCTGTAAAATTTCTGTGAACTATTGCAAATTGAATAAAATCAGAACATTGTGCATAGTCTCAGTAATACTAAAACAATGATCAAAGTGAAAGACTCAGCTACTGTAATCAATACAGTGATCCAATTCAGTTCTAACAGACAGATGTAGAAAAATGCTATCCACCTCCAAAGAGAGAACTGCCAAATCCTGAGTACAACTTGAAACCAGTTTTTCATTTATTTTTCTTAATATTTTTGACAACATAGCTAATATGGAAATATGCTTTTTATGGCTTCACATGGCTATTTGGTATCATATTGCTTGCTTTTTCTAAGGGTGGAAGAGTAGTTGAAGGTACAAAGAGAATTGGGAATTCATTTTTCATGGATTTTAAAATAAAGTAAAGTAAATAAAAAAAAGAAAGAAAAAGATTGAGGCAGTAAAACCAGAAGAAACATAGTCCTTATGGGGAAGAAAAATGGGACTATTCTGAAAGGACAAATGTAGTTGTACAGAATATTCACCTACCAACTTTAATTTTAAAAGGATAGATTTAAGAGATGGAAAGGAAAATAACAGAGGAAGAACACAAATTTGTTTCATGGTACTGTAAAAATTGTGTCAGGAGTACAAACAAGAAGAATGCCCCAGAGGAGGACATATGTTCAGTTTTCATAAAGGAAGACTATAAAGTCTTCAAATTATAGGCCAACAAGTTTGACTTTGAATCCTGGGGAAATTCTGGAGTGTATCACAGATTCTGAGAATGAGTAAGATGTACTTTACTCTTTTATTGTCCCAAAGTCCATCCTTTCTGGTACAACTCATTTTAAGTTTTTATTTCTGGCCTGGGAATCACCTTTATCTCAACTTCTTTGCAGAGTAACTAGGATAAATATGCACCAAATCCAATGATTCACCAGCTTTTTGTGGACTTTGTTTACCATCTCCAGGTACTTCTTCATGTCCTGCTTGACAGTCCTTTCAGGTGCTTCCTTATATATACGATAATAATAGGATAAGGTCATTTGTGTTCTCCACACAAAAGAGGAAAAAATATACACCTTCAATATGCCATAGGTGTTATTTTAACCTTGCTGTCAATGATCATTCTGATCTTTTGCAATAACAGGTTATCTGTATACAGATAATTGACTCTGAATTTCCTTTAAGACACATCTCAAATCAACTTTCTACAGGAAGTTTTTTTGATGCTCTAATTGCTGATGCCTTCACTCCCACAATTACTTGGTATTTATTTAGCATTTATTCTTTAGTATTTTGTTTATACATGTGTGTTCATATATGTAATATATTACATATGTAAACATGCTACTTGTTAAGTTTCTATTGAACCTTGCAGAAAAGATACATACACAAACTTATTATTCTCTGTATTGACATATAAGGCTCTTGAAGGCAAATCTTTTGAATTTTTGTCTTTGCATAACCAGTGCTTAGTAGTTTCTGGAATACATTAGTGTATAATAGATGTTTGCTAATTAATTTTTAGCACTCTTTAAATTACTTCATGCTGTTGGTGACTTTATACATAGTCTAATGTCAAAGACCTTTGCTCAAAACGTGATAGATTTATGTTGGGTGACACTGGTCTCTTCTTCCATGTTTATAATTCTCCAGTTTTGTAGCTGAACTCTGTTATAAAATAGCTACTGAAGTTGAAGTTTCACCCACATTATAAGGGTAATAAGTGTTCCATGTTATAGGACTAGATTGCCATTATCCATCACTAGGTACAGTGGGACCCTCTTTGACCTTTAAATAAATAATAGTCTCAAGAGCAGATCATATTTCAACCTGGATGCAACTGCAAATTTCCCATCTTCACATTTAAGTCTTTGCTGAGGTAAGCTCTAATACTTCAATGTTCCCTACATCCATAAGGAAAAATTCAAGGGGTGAATATACTAATGATATATGTAGAGGATGTCAAGAGTATACTCAAATCAACACAGTGTTATCACACACACACACACACACACACACACACACACACACACACACACACACCCCATGACTGATAACCGATCATAAATTCTTTTTCATTCGGTCTGATACAGACCCACATGGATTCAATTCTTGAGCATTCCAAGAACAATTCTTTCATTGCAGCAAATACTTCTGTCCCTTATACAAATTGTATTCCTACTTTGGTAGATGGTTTCATGCATTATTGTTAAAATAAAATAAAAACTTTGGGTGACAGATCTCTCTGAAACTCATTAAACCACTTGTACAACAGCAGACTCACACATTGAGCCCCTATTTCAACTTTTCCCTCAAGCATTTTTGCTTTGTGGAAATTATCCTTGAAAGTTGGAAGACCTCTGTGTGAGATCTTTTTCTCTCTCTCCCTTCTCTCTTTGGCCAGGTCACTTCAAAATTGAAGGTCTCAGTTTTCTCTCCTCTGTAAAGTGGGGATAAAGAGACTACTGCTCTAATCTCACAAAGGATTATGATAACAATCAAATGAAGATTGATATCTGACAGGATTAAACAGATAAGTCAATCTAACATGTGCTAAGTACAAAGATAACAAAAAGAAAATAATAGTTTTTGCTCACAATTTGCTCAACTAATATGGGAGGAAGTGGATGCATATAAGTATACTTTCTCTTTCTCTCCACACACACACATACACACACACACACACACACACACACACACACACATATACACATACATATATAAACATATAAGCATACATGTATATGTGGTTCAAAGAAATCAAGGTATAGCAAATTCTATTAACCTAGAAAACCCTTTGTGAATGTCTGTCATTCAATGACTAATCTAGCTAAGTTTCCTTTTTAGGAGGTTTAGCACATATATCAAATGTGCCTTGGTTCACTATCCAGGAATAAGGCACTCTATCTTCCCTTAAAGATTTTAAGGTATCCGGAGAGGTATTTGAGTGTCTATCTTTTGCTGCCATCAATTCAATCCCCCTACCATCTGTGTCATGGAATTTTACATTTTTCTTTTCTTTTTTAGGAGAAAGTTATGAGATGTCATATTAGCTCACTTTTGTAGAAAATGATTTATGTCTCCCCCAGTGAGAGCAGTATACAGTCCTATGAAATCACAGATCTTTCCAAACATTGGACTATTTCTTTTCTTTCCTAAGAGGTACAAAGTAAAAGCAGCTTTGAATTTCATTTTCTCTAACATGTTTCATATAGTGCACATAAGAACAGAAAGCCCGTTAATCCTTGCCATAATGGATGAACTCATATATTTCCCCAAAGACACTTGTCTATCATTCTCTTTCAGTGTTGCACCAGTAAAACAAAGTATTATGAATGGAATGGTCTGTGGGTGGCAGGTGATGGAGAAACAAAAGCACCGTGTGTTACTGAGGGACTTTGACAGGGTTCAAGTTAAGAGGATTATCACTGCATAGGAGGAGCTAAATAACATTTTTATAACTGCTAGTATTTGGAATAGTTCTTCTGTGTGGTCAGAAGCCATATTAGAGCCTAAAGAAAAATGGGACAGATTTATATGAAGCTTAGGAGAGGTTTAGAAGCAAATTCAGAAATAGGAATACTGAATATCAAAGAAAGCTGCCAGGATGAGGCCCCTATAAATTTTAAGGAACTTTAATCTGGTTAAACAACTAAGTGTAATTGACTCAACATGGAAATCCTAGTGCCTGGATATAAGAATGCTACATACCATTGACTCTTCTCGAGAAGTTTAGAGACTAAATTAAAGAGAGACAGATTATCTCCTATCTTGAGAAAGCCAGATGTTCTGTAGCAGTGCTTTAAGGAGCCCATTTAAGTGTGAAGAATCAACGAAGAAACCCTGAGATTGAGTATCTTCTCAAAAATTGAATTAAAAAATGGCTATTTTTCTTACAATAAATACATATATACCTACACACACACATAAAAGGTCTGATTTCACTTCTGCTTTAGCTAAGCAGATAATCTATGATGGTTAATACTTCTATATGCCTGTATCTGTCCCTTCATTCTCTCTGAATTCTCAGTAGGAATATATATGATCACTAGCAGAGTAATTTTGATCAGAGATAATTTTCACATAAAACATATTATGGACAATTAAAAATATAAAGTCATTCTAGCTCAAAGGCAGATAAGCTACTAAGCCATAAAACCAATGATCTGTGAACCAACAGACTCAAAAAATAATTATTTTCTAGCCACTAAGCCAGTATTTAAAGCTATTAATAGTTCTTGCGTAACCTCCCTTAGCTGATTTCCCTGAGCTGCATACATATCCAACTTAATGTAGCAGAAGCTAGTTAAATCAACAAATTACTAAAGACACTTTCTCGCTGCCCTAGTTAAGATTTGGGCCTTGTTTATAGCATAATCTTTTAGAGTGAATATTAAAGAAGGTTTACTGTATTTGAAAATTCTATTTTTCACAAATGTTTTTATGAGGCTCCTTTCTAATAAACACGTTCACATTAGAATTATAATGCTTTGTCTTTTGGAGTAACAGGACTGTGAATATGGACAGACATCATGCCAAGAAAATTATTTCAACCCATTAGCTTCATGTACATTTTTAAATCTTTGATCCTGAATTCACAAGGATGGTTCAGCATTATTTCTTCCCATAATATGAATTTGTGTGACTAGACTAATATAGTCGACTAAGATTCTTGAAGACGTCTCAGCTTCCTTGTTTTTGTGAGAGAGTTCAAAGTGTTCTGATCAACTTGAGATTAGCTTTGCTGATCATGTGGAATAAACCAAGATATAGGAAGAACCAATTACCTCATGGAGGACCAAGGTTGGGGATGAGAAACAGTTTGATTTTGTTTAGCATTCTCTCAGCTACCTTGCCATTTGGACTTATTTCTATAAATCCCTCCCATCCTACTCCCTGAAAATGAATCCTTCCTTGTAACAAGGAAAAAGGAGTTGAGCAAACAAAATATTTGCTAGTGACTGCCTGACTGTATATGAGTTATTTTGTCCTGTTGGTCTTACTTTATGATGAGAGGAAGGAAGTTCATTTCATTACCTATGCTCCCAGATCAATATTGTTTTTAAAAATGTCAGTACAGATTCCGTTTAGTTATATTTTCAAGTACATTGTTGTCAATGTTTATATTGCCTTTCTGATCCTAATTACTCTGAAGCAATTCTTACAAAATTTCCCATGTTTTCTGAATTCTTACTATTTATCATTATTCTATCATAGTTATAATCCATTATATTTATACACAATAACATGTCCAGCCATTCCCTAAAAATGGGTACTTTGCTACCAAAAGGAATGATTTATGAATAATCCTTAAACTTCCTGAGGTAGTCTTTCACCTTCTCTTTGCCTGATGTCCTCCCAGAGCATACTAACTTATTGATTCCTTGGTTTCACCAGCCTTCCAGTTGTCCCTGTTTTGTTCATTCATTCAACACATTTATGAAATAACTGAAGTGTGTATAGCACATTACTAACTGTTATGGGGAGTTATAAAAATGTAGGAAAACTTATCTTATTCTCCTGAAGTTTGCAATACAATTTGGGAAGCAAGGTAGATACATAAGAAATGTTTGAATATTATAAGACAGTGCATAATTAAATGTCAAAAATAGTTGATTAGACAATGAGGGCTAAAGGAGGAAACAGAAAAACACCATCAACAGGGGCAAACTTTTAGGCAGACCATGCAGGAGAAACAAGAAATGTCTTGAACTTTGAAGGGAGATGGGATTTCACTAAGCGGATGAGGAAGAGATTTATAGATAGAGAAACAGCATACAGGTCCCATATTTGGAAGCCAGTTACAAAATGAGCCTAGCTGAGGAAAACGATATGACAAATTAAGAGGGCCCAAATTGATAAGGAACTAGTCCTAAAACTTTGAATTTATCAACTAATCTGACCTTCATTTGCAATCCCCAGCATCCTCAATACCCAGATTAATTCTGTGGAGCAAATACACAGCTGGAAAGTTGGGCTACTAGTGCAATGTGGTTTCTCAGGGTCTTTGCTGCAGTATCCTTATGTGCTACATATCTCTTTATGCTCTTTTCTTCACTGTCCATAAAATCTTAACATACTATAACTTGTGTTATGCCCTCAGGGCTCCCTTTCTTACAGGTGAAAACAAATGAATTTATCTGTGTCAATATATTATTTTCTTGATATATTGTAACAATAGAGTTAAATTATACATTTGTCACATTTGTAATAACTTCAGTGACGGCAATTTCAGCATATGGTGGGGGAAAGAGAATGGGGAAGGGAGAAAAAGAAAAGAGAAGCAGAGAGAAAGAGAGAGAGAGAAAGAGAGAGAGAGAAAGAGAGAGAGAGAGAGACAGAGACAGAGACAGAGACATAGAAAGAAACAGAGAGACAGAGAGAGAGAGAGACTGTGTGTGTGTTTGTGTAAAAGTGGCATTTTTATTTGTTTATTTATTTTAAGCCAAGGACACTATTTTCTGCCCCAAAACTAAGTTCTGTAAATAACTACTTTTTTCTAACCTAGGAATTAGACAAGTCCCAGAACAGGAAGAGGTGAAACTTTAGAGAATAAGAGATAGTCTACATGCTAGCATTAACAATCTATTAACCATGTGTTTTCAACAAATGGGAGAAGTAATTGAAGGCCTCAAAGGCAGGGGGAAAACCACTGCTTTCTAATAAAGCAAGAGAAATTAGAGCTGAATCTCAGATCCAGCTGTGTGATGGACCCCCAAATCAGATCAATTTATATCAACATTTCCCAAACCAGTCTATCCATGTAGCATTCAGGGGCTCTAAATCCAATGACAAAATGTATAGATTATCATCATTGATGCCTTAGGGTATGGGGTATTCCCAGGATATGGGAGTGGTTTTCAGGAAAATTGTAGAACAAAATAGAGGGAATGAAGAGATAAATGGAGGAGCTACTTATGTGTAGAGCATTAATAAATATGATTTTATTTTATTTTTTTAAAAATTTATTTAGAATTTTTTTCACAGTATATATGCATGAGTAATTTTTTATAGCATTATCCCTTGTATTCATTTTTCCAAATTATCCCCCCCCTCCCTCCATTCCCTCCCCCCGATGACAGGCAATCCCATACAATAAATATGATTTTATTAATATAGAAAACAACTGAATGAGGAAACTCCCTTAGAAAGTATAATTACTTTGTTTTACCTTTCTAAATATTTCATCCATTTAGGGAAATCTCAGTGAGGAATTTACTTTATAAACTGGCATCTTTTCTAAAAAGTTGTCATTTATTTTATATAATATATAATATTATATATATATTTATTATTTTATATAATATATATATATATATATTATATAAAATAAATGACAACTTTTTGGAAAAGATTTTGGAGTTTTCTTGACAAAGATCCTAAAGTGATTTGCCATTTCCTTCTCCAGCTCATTTTACAGATGAGTAAACTGAGACAAACGGGGTTAAGTGATTTGGCTAGGGTAACACATATAGTTACGTGTCTGAGGCCAGATTTGTACTCAAAAGGTGAATCTTCCTGATTCCAATGGCAGTGTTCTATCCACTTAGTCCCCTAGCTTATGATCTACAATTTATAGTCTTAGAGAATTGCCTAGAGAACTGAGAGATGATTTCCTCAGGTTTACACAGCCAGTATATATCAGAGACAAGTCTTTGTGACCCTGAGGTCAGTTCTCCTTACTATATAATGCTGCTGCTTTTCTTTACTATTCAACAATAAATGTATCATCCTAGAATTGAATACTATCTTTGATATATAATTCCTGATTTTATATTGTAGAGAATAATCTGTTACATAGCATTGAATTTTTCTCAGTGAATCTTGTTCAAGAAACAAGGAGTGCTTGGATATCGTTTGCCAGTGGGAGCTCTTCTCACTTTGGTAGGACACAAACCACCTAATGAAATAATTGCCTTCTTCAAACTCCTGGCTCCCGCAACAATCCTTCTCCTTCTGAAATGCCCATCAATGCTTCCTCTAGGTTTCTGTGACAAATGCTTGCAAGCTTCAGATGGAGTTTTTTCTATTTCCTTTCTCCTCCTCACCATCCTAATCTTAGTGCTACTTCCAGGTCAAGTTATCTCTGGCCACAGTGCTAAAGGTTTATAACAAACAATGTTGAAACTACTTGGGGAATATTGCTTTCACTTCACTGGAAATCAGAAATATCTTTATTAGGGCTAGCAAGATGAGACAGTGGATAGAGAACCAAGCCTGGAGTCAAGAAGACCTGAGTTCGAATACAGCTTCAGACAATAACTAAGTGTGTGACTTGTAACTTTTTTTGTCTCAGTTTCCTCATCTGTAAAATAAATTGTTAAAATATTGAGAGCATTGAGAGAGAATTGAAGCAAGTGACTAATTGTGAAAACAGAGTGATCTACACTAACTGTCTTGATTCAATTCTGGAGCTAGCTCAGTTCCTTTTCTTCTCAATTATGGGTATAATCCAACTTCTGTCTTGTGAGAAAACTTTACTCAGTTATGGGAATTGGGAGAAAGCCTTATTGCATTGTTTAAGCCTAACCCTGTGTGGTTGGAAAACTAGACCACCTCTCCCTGCTCCTTAGAGACCCTTACCTAAGGTTATGCTGATCAGAAACTCAATCAAATTCAAAGATTGATCGCATATCTCAAGAAACTCATACATTTTATCATAAATACTTGAAGAGAATACCTCTTTTTCTGAATTCTGGGTATTATGCTTGTTTATTTTCTCCCCTTCCCAATTTAGAAAGTCCCTAATCTTTCCTCCAATTAGAAATCAGATTCCCTAATATTGTATGTTTTCCTTTTAATTATTGTTTCTTATTATTTTTAATGCATAATACTTAAAAGTTTGTCTCTTATATTTGAGATCCAGAGCTAAGATGAAGAGGTTTGGTGCTGGATTGTTGGGAAATTTGCCATTTTTATTGATTAATAAATAGCTATGTCTGAAGATTAGAAGGGAAGCAATAAACTGGGAAAACATTTTTACAGTTAAAGGTTCTGATAAAGTCCTCATTTCCAAAATATACAGAGAATTGACTCTAATTTATAGAAATCAAGCCATTCTCCAATTGATAAATGGTCAAAGGACAGACAATTTTCAGATGAAGAAATTGAAACTATTTCTACCCATTTGAAGAGGTGTTCCAAATCATTATTGATTAGAGAAATGCAAATTAAGATAACTCTGAGATACCACTACACACCTGTGAGATTGGCTAAGATGACAGGAACAAATAATGATGAATGTTGAAGGGGCTGTGGGAAAACTGGGACACTAATGCATTGTTGGTGGAATTGTGAAAAGATCCAACCATTCTGAAGAGCAATTTGGAATTATGCTCAAAAAGTTATCAAACTATGCATACCCTTTGATCCAGCAGTGCTACTACTGGGCTTATATCCCAAGGAAATACTAAAGAAGGGAAAGGGACCTGTATGTGCCAAAATGTTTGTGGCAGCCCTCTTTGTAGTGGCTAGAAACTGGAAGATGAATGGATGCCCATCAATTGGAGAATAGCTGAACAAATTATGGTATATGAATGTTATGGAATATTATTGTTCTGTAAGAAATGAGCAGCAGAATGAAGACGCCTAGAGAGACTTACATGAACTGATGCTAAGTGAAATGAGCAGGACCAGACTATATAACAATAACAAGACTATATAAGGATCAATTCTGATGGAAGTGTCTACCTTCGGCACTGAGAGGATCCAAATCAGTTCCAATTGATCAATGATGAACAGAACCAGCTACACCCAGAGAAAGAACACTGGGAAATGAGTGTAGACCACGATATAGCATTTGCACTCTTTCTGTTATTTGCTTGTATTTTTGTTTTTCTTCCCAGGTTATTTTTAACCTTCTTTCTAAATCCAATTTTTCTTGTGCAACAAGATAACTGTATAAATATGTATACCCATATTGTATTTAACATATACTTTAACATGTTTAACATGTATTAGACTACCTGCCATCTAGGGGAGGAGGGGAGGGGAAGGAGAGGAAAAGTTGGAGCAGAAGGTTTTGCAAGGGTCAATGTTGAAAAATTACCCGTGCATATGTTTTTTCATTTATAAAAAGCTATAAAAATAGATATGTCTGGAAGATCACACTTTGTTTCCCTTAGCATTTATATATATACATACATATACATATGTATGTATATATATAATTTATATATCAAGAAAATGTTCTGTACTTTGATTAAGAGCTCCAAATGCCGGGATGACTTGAATTTTTATGGATGTATTCTATTCTACCTTGGCATGGTCATTGTGTGTGTGTGTTTATGTGTGTTGTGTCTCTTGAATTAGAATCTGAGGTTTCTCGAAGGCAAGGGCCAAATCTTATTTGTCATTGTGTTCTCACAGTGTCCTAGCAGAGTGAGAGAGTAAGAAGAAAAAAGTCAAATAAGCAAGTGTTTAATATATGTCTGCTATTTATTATTAAGGACCCTGGAGGAGAGAGTAAGGCTGATGACTTTATATAGCTCTGCCTCAATTAAATCCAGTTTTACTTGCATGTCAAGATGTCAAGAATGAAGGACAAATAACAATCTGGGAATACTAGTAACTCTCCCTCTGGGGGATCCAACTGACTGGTTCTAGTTTGGCGGTTCTGCCATTCAAATTTTCCTTCTTTTATTCCTCTTTGTCCTTCTCCGGTTTCTTCTCTTCCTCCTCCTGCTTTCCCTTTATCTTCTCCTCCTTTTCTGCTTCTTTTTCCTCCTCCTCTTCTTCCTCTTCCTCTTCCTTTCCTCCTGATTTCTTGAAATGTGGCTCTGGAAAATTAGACTTTGATAAAGTCTGTTGTGATTCAAATGGAGCTGCTTGGCTATGCCTTTAAACCCACATTGCTTTGGTAATCAATATTTGATCAATAATAGGTTCTCGTCCAAGCTTCACTTATTAATTGTTTGGATGTCGATGGCTCAGAATAAGTGTAAATAGCAGTTTTTCCACCCTGACCAAAAAAACAGGGGTCTTCTCCCAGACTGATTATTTTAGCCCTCTTTTGCCTTGATTCTTACTTAGCCTTTAATCACTGATCGGCGGTTGCCTCAGATAAACCCACCCTGGAAAAGATTCTAGCTCAAAAAGACTGGGGTGTCCCACCGCTTTTGGAGTCCTCACCAGTCATTCTGATCTATATCTTACCACTGGACTCAGATGATTCTGGAGAAGAGAGTAAAACATGACTTTGCACAGTCCTGTCTCGGTTAAATCCAATTCCCTTGAAAGCCAAGATATTCTTCTGATGTCATTGGTCCTCTTTAAGAACAAAGGACAAACAATAAGAGCAGCACCAGCAGAGCATCTCACATACAATCATTGCTTAATCATTACATAGAATTAATGACATTTTTCATTTATCAATTTTGTCTTTTGGCAATTTCTACCTTGAATATTAACTTTGTGAAAAAAGTGATCTGTAATAGACCTTCATTTGACAGAAGAAAATAAGCATCTATTAATCACCTTGTGTGTGTCAAGCACCCAGCTGAGCCCTTTATAAATATTTCATTTGATCATCATAACAACCTTCCCTACAGGTGAGGTAGATGGTGTTTTATCTCCATTTTATGACTAAGGAAGTTAGAATTTAGAAATATTATTTTATCTGCCTAAGATTCTAAAGTGAGCAAATGACTAACTTGCAAATTGAACTAGACTTTTTTTTTGTCACTTTGTCACATATTCTTCCCACTATTTCCATAATTCTTGATGTATGAATGGCATGTTCTCAGCATGAAGCCTATAAGGTTTAAGTTGTAAAAATACCCCTGAATGTCCCAGCTTACTAGAACTGTCCCCAGTGTTTTTGACCTGAAATTAGTAGGTAGCTTCTTGTTGATTCAAAGATTGAGGTATTCCTTCTAGAGATCCTGTATTACACAAGGAACAGATCAGGTCCTGAGTAATCCTGCTTACAATGCCTCAGACTTAAGAAAATAGTGATGTCATAAATTGTGTTCAGCTTTATTTGAACAGGACACCCTGCTGCCAAGAGCACTTTAAAGTATGACCAAGGGCTAATGGAATAGCAAACACTCTGCTTTCTCCAAATAACACTTTTATCTATGCAGATTTTGCAAAAGTAAACTTCAGTTTTTCTGGAAAATGTGAGCAATTTAAGCAATCAACAAGACAGATGAGTACTCTCACAAAGCAGAGAGGGGTGTATTCATTTTTCCAAATTACCCCCCCTCCCTTATTCCCTCCCCCCGACACAGGCAATACCATACATTTTACATGTGTTACAATATAGTCTAAGTACAATACATGTGTGTGAATATCATTTTCTTGTTGCACAATAAACATTAGAATCCGAAGGTACAGCAACCTGGGCAGACAGATATTATGCTAACAATTTACATTCCCCTCCCAGTGTTTCTTCTCTGGGTGTAGTTATTTCTGTCCATCATTGATCAACTGGAAGTGAGTTGGATCTTCTTTATGTTGAAGATTTCCACTTCCATCAGAATACATCCTCATACAGTATCGTTTCAACAATAATTTTTGCTGAGCACTACAGATGAAAGAGATTACACATACACACCACCCACACTTCATCCCTCCCCAACCCAGTCATCAGAAATCATATTTCTTCTTGTTGAGAAACAAATCCAGTTTGTGGTATACCAGAAGGCCCAGAAAAAATGAAATCTATGTGTCTTTGAAGGGAAGCTTTAGATAGATTAGTTCAAGACCCTAGGAATCATATAAGGGGATTTTTATTTTTTATTTTTTCCTCTGTCATTTAATCTGTTGATATAAGCAATTGATCTATCTGTAGCAAAAGAAAAATGGAATGGAGCTGCCATTTTTTTTAAATTTGATAAGGCATTTCTATGTGAGAAAATTGCTTCTATTGATGTATGCTGTTCTGGAACCATGTTTAATCTAAACTCTTATCTGTACCCCTCTCCCCAATACTATACAATAGGCTAAGCAATTTGTTTATGACATTGAAAGGTTAAGTAAATTGCCAAGTGTCTCACCATTTTTAAATATTAGAGGCTGGATCTGAACCCAGACACTTCTACTTTTGAGAGTCGCTCTATATTTGCTATATCATGCTGCCTCATTGACCCTAGCATAGACATAATGATCTAAAATCTACATATTTATTTTTTTTAAAAATGGATAAAAAGAGAAAGTGGGGGGCTTATATGATTTTTATTACAGCTTTTTACATACAAAACATATGTATGGGTAATTTTTCAACATTGACCTTTGCAAAAACTTCTGTTTCAACTTTTCCCCACCTTCTTCCTACTCCCTCCCCTAGATGGCAGATAGTCCTATACATGTTAAATATGTTAAAGTATATGTTAAATATAATATATGTATACATATTTATATAGTTACCTTGTTGCACAAGAATGATCAAATTTAGAAAGAAGGTGAAAATAACCTAAGAAGAAACGAAAATGTAAGCAAACAATAACAGAAAGAGTAGAAATGTTATGATGTGGTCCATACTCATTTCCCAGTGTTCTTTCTCTGGGTGTAGCTGGTTCTGTTCATTACAGAGCAATTGGAACTGATTTGGATCCTCTCATTCTTGAAAAAAGCAATATCCATCAGAATTGATCATCATATAGTATTGTTGTTGAAGTGTACACTGACCTCCTAGTTGTGCTCATTTCACTCAGCATCAGTTCATGTAAGTCTCTCCAGGCCTTTTTGAAATCATCCTTCTGGTCATTTCTTACAGAACAATAATATTCCATAATATTCACATACCAAAATTTATTCAGCCATTCTCTAATTGATGGGCACCCACTCAGTTTCCAGTTTGTGGCCACCACAAAGAGGGCTGCCACAAAAATTTTTGCACGTACAGATTCCTTTCCCTTCTTTAATATCTCCTTGGGATATGGGATTTATATGATTGGTTAAACTTATATGACAATAAAATAAATACATATATGTAATACTTTGTGTTACAAAATACTTTACAAATATGAGTTCATGTAATATGCTGGAACTCTGTCTTCCCAGAAATCAGCTGGAGTCAGGATCACTAAACGTCTTTATTCTTGATCTTTTACAGTCAAGGTCAGGGGGTTGGGCCTAGCTACCTCACACACACCTTCCTCCCTCAAATGCCAGGAGAGACTGAGTCAGCTTCTGTGTCTCAATTCCTCTTCCTCCTCCTACTCCTCCCACACACGTCACTTCTCCCTCTTTGTCCCACCAATCAAGTCAGCACAGAACAGCTGGGGAGGGTTAACCTTCAAACAAGTTAATAGGGAACTGTCCAATTGGCAATTAGTCTCATGTGCTTCATTATCCAAGTGCATTGCTCAGTTCTAGCCCTTTACAGTAATAGAACAGGCTTATACAGTAAATGCTCTTATTATAATCAATTTACAGATGAGGAAATTGGGCTAAATGGGGGTTAAAAGACTTGCCAGTGTCATAAATTTGATGAGTATTTGAGACAGATTTGTACTATTTAGTCTTTATGATTCTAGGTCCAGTCCACCATCCATTGTACCACTCAAGGGACAGGGATTTCAATGTTATTAGTCTATCAGGATGTAAAATGATTTTCATTACTATTTTTTTCTTCCAAATCACAAGTAGTCACTAAGAGGCAGAAGTTAATCTCTAATGATTAATCATATCCTAGTTGGGCCACATTGTGACTGCTGTAAGGGACCAAATAAATACAAATATTGAATTCCCCTGATCACATTGGTTGTATTACTAAGCAAACATTTCAATGGCTAAAACATCAGTAAAGCTTCCTTGTTTGCATTACAAAAGGCTACTATGGCTCTGTATTTATTCTTCATATCCCTGAAATACATTTCCAAACTTCCTAATTTTACATATAAAAAAATGGAAGCTGAGAGTAAGTAGGTGACTTGCCATGGAGTGTGCTTTTCTGACGCCGTTTTTGAACATCTAATGTCCCTTTCATCCCATGAAAAGGAAGCTAAATATTTCAGCATTTGTACAGATTAAAAAAACAACAACATTGGAAATGATAGCAATATCTCATAAATTATATATATATATATATGTATATATATATGATATAATATCACAATATATTATATTATATCCATATCATACAGATACAGTAGCCTTGCATCCATCGTATATCTACAGGTATCATATTAAACCTTGGGCATCCAAAAATGGAAATATATTCTCTACCCTCAAATAGTTTCCATTTGGCTACAAAGACTTTAGAACCATAATCTCGTTTAGTAATCATGAAAAGATACACAATGCAACTGTTATTATTTTCCTCATTTAGCTGAATAGGACTTTGAGACTGAGAAATTATGTAAGTTCTCTAAGGTCAAATGACTATTGAGTGGAGAATTGGAACTTGAACATAGAACTTTTTTATTAATTTTATAATTATAATTTTTGATAGTACATATGCATGGGTAATTTTTTTACAACATTATCCCTTGTATTCATTTTCCAAATTTTCCCCTCCCTCCCTCCCTCTGCTCCCTCCCCTAGATGACAGGCAATCCTATACATAATAAGTCTGTTACAGTATATCCTAGATACAATATATGTGTGTAAAACCAAATTTCTTGTTACACAGTAAGAATTGGATTCCAAAGGTATAAGTAACCTGGGTAGAAAGACAATAGTGCAAGCATCTTACACTCATTTCCCAGTGTTCCTTCTCTGGGTATAGCTGTTTCTGTCCATCATTGGTCAACTGGAACTAAATTGGATCTTCTTTATGTTGAAGATTTCCACTTCCATCAGAATACATCTTCATACAGTATTGTTGTTGAAGTGTATAGTGATCTTCTGGTTCTGCTCATTTCACTCAGCATCAGTTGATGTAAGTCTCTCCAAGCCTCTCTGTATTCCTTCTGCTGGTCATTTCTTACAGAGCAATAATATTCCATAACCTTCATATACCACAATTTACCCAACCATTCTCCAATTGATGGACATCCATTCATTTTCCAGTTTCTAGCCACTACAAAAAGAGCTGCCACAAACATTTTGGCACATACAGGTCCCTTTCCCTTCTTTAGTATTTCTTTGGGATATAAGCCCAGTAGTAGCGCTGCTGGATCAAAGGGTATGCAATTTGATAACTTTTTGAGCATAGTTCCAAATTATTCTCCAGAATGGCAGGATTCTTTCACAACTCCACCAAAAATGCATCAGTGTCCCAGTTTTCCCATATCCTCTCCAACATTCATCATTATTTGTTCCTGTCATCTTAGCCAATCTGACAGGTGTGTAGTGGTATCTCAGAGTTGTCTTAATTTGCATTTCTTTGATCAGTACTGATTTGGAACACTCTTTCATATGTGGAAATAGTTTCAATTTCATCATCTGAAAATTTTCTGTTCATATCCTTTGACTATTTATCAATTGGAGAATGGTTTGATTTCTTATAAATTAGAGTCAGTTCTCTATATATTTTGGAAAAGAGGACTTTATCAGAACCTTTAACTGTAAAAATATTTTCCCACTTTGTTACTTTTCTTTTAATCTTATTTGTATTAGTTTTGTTTGTACAAAAGCTTTTTAATTTGATGTAATCAAAATCTTCTATTTTGTGATCAATAATGCTCTCTAGTTCTCCTTTGGTCATAAATTCCTTCCTCCTCCACAGGTCTGAGAGGTAGATTATTCTCTGTTCCTCTAATCTATTTATGATCTCATTCTTTATGCCTAAATCATGGACCCATTTTGATTTTATCTTGGTATATGGTGTTAAGTGTGGGGAACACAGAAGTTTTAATTTCAAGGCTAGTAAGTTTGCCATGGTACACATATTTCAGTTGTAGGGATAGAAAGTGAACCTGTGATTGCACTGCTTTTGGTAACTCCTGAATAAGGAAATTCCCTCTACCAAAAGAGTTGACACCTTCTCTGCATATAATAATCTTAGAAAGGAGACAATGCACTTGCAGATATTTGCTTCATTTGAGGCAGGTATAATTATTGCAACATAATCCTTTTAGTTAACCTTGTTATTTATTAATTTAATCTAGACTTTTATCTATATCCCTCAATACTATTCTGTATCACTTTAATTGAGGATGAGCTGAGGGAAAGAAGGGAAATTTTAATTCATTTACTCTGGTAGCTAATTTAGAAAGGCACTGAACTGAATAAAAGAGGTTAAAATTGGGTTTATAAACCCAATAATCACAGAGCATTATTACATAATTGATTTTGTTGAATTAAATCAAGGTATAATGGAACTTGGATAGGCTTAAACTTGCAAAAGCTTATAGACTTTACAACTAGAGAAATGCAGGTTATAATAAAGTACTAATTGAACACTTCACTTCGTGAGGAAGGGTGGTAAGTTAGGTAAAAGTAACATTCTCTGAGGTTAGAAAGATAGCTGATTGATTAGTCAGAGACCCTGAAGACTTTTTATTTAGTATCTATCCATTTGAGTATGAGGAATTTCAGATCTAATATTCAGAATTACTGTTATTACTTCATTACCTTACTCAAATGTCTTTGATGATTTCCAGTTGCCAATAAGATAAAATGCCAACAGTCAGGCTTCCATTTAAGAGGCTTGACAATCTGGTTCATCTTTCCAATCTCATTTCATATTATGTCCATTCATGCATTCTCTATTCCACTCCAACTGGCCTGATAGTTATTCCATGTGTAGCATATTTTGTACCATGCCTCCCTGATTTTAAACAGTTTATCTCTATGAAATAGATTATGTCTTCCCTTCTATCTCCAGATATCCTGAACTTCTTTTGAGACACACCACTGAAAAAGGGGGAAAGGGCAGAGATGCAAAAAAAAATTCTAATTTTTTTGGGAGTAGAGCAAAGAACTGAAAATCAATTTGATGCCCATCAATTTATAATTATGGTATACGAATGACATAAAAAAGCATTGTGATAAGAGAATGAAAGGAGCAGTAAAAGTAAAGAGTATATGGAAAGTAAAGTGGGAATATATAGGGAAACATTACAGAAAATTTTCAGATGATGAAATTAAAGCCATTCATAGTCATATGAAAAATACTAGAAATCACTATTGATTAGAGTAATACAAATATGTCACTTTGCACTTTTCAGATTGGCTAAAATTTCAGGAAAAGATAATGATAAATATTGGAGGAATTATGGGAAAACTGGGACATTAATGCATTGTTGTTGGAGTTGTGAAAAATCCAACCCTTCTAGGAAGCAATCTGGAACTATGCTCAAAGGGCTATAAAACTATGCATATCCTTTGACCCAAAAGTGCCATTAATGGGTCTGCATCCCAAGGAAATCATGAAAGAATGAAAAGGATGCACATGTGCAAAAATGTTTGTAGCAGTTCTTTTTGTGAAAGCAAAGAATTGGAAAATGATTAGATACCCATCAATTGGGGAATTGCTTAACAAATTATAGTATATGAAGGTAATGGAATATTATTTTTCTATTAAAATTATGAACAAACTGATTTTATATCTCGTGGAAAGATTTACATGAACTGATGCTGAGTGAAACAAGCAGAACCAGAAATAACGGCAAGAATATGTGATGATTAACTATGAAAGGCTTGGTTCTTCTCAGTAGTTCAGTGATCCAAAGTAAATTCAATAGACTTTGTACAGAAATGCCATCTGGATCCAGAACACATGCTATGTACTCTTCTTTTTTCTTTTTTTTTAAATCTCTCCCATTATTTTTCCCTTTTGCTCTAATTTTTTCTCCAAAGTTATAAAAGCAATGTGTATTAAAATTAAATAAACTTACTACAAAAAAATCTACACATTTTTCCTCTGAACTATGAAATCTAATTTCTCATAAATCAGGGTACATTTCAGTCTATACTCCATTTGTTTCTCTTCTTATCCCCAACACTAAGATGGAGTGGTCACTCTTCATCCCCTAAGGTTCCAACTTAGTTAGTTCCTTCTTCTTAAAAAGAATGATATTCAGATTATATATTTACCTTATGAATTCTTCCTCTTTTTTGAATGATACTATCCTTAAGACAAGTAAACAAATTACGAATTGATTTGTTTTATGGGAAAAAAGGAAGAGTTGAACAGAAAAAGTGTGAGAGAGAAAGTGTTCTCCTAAATGGGGAAGGAGGGAGGGAAGAAGAGAGGAAAAGGGAGAGAGAGGGGGGGTAGGGAGAGAGAGGGAAAAGGAGAGAGAAAGAGGGGAAAAAGACAGATGGAGAAGTAAAAATAGAGATAAACTATTTAAAATCAGGGAGGCATGGGACAAAATATGATACACATGGAATTACTATCAGGCCAGTTGGATTGGAATAGAGAATGCATGAATGGACATAATATGATATAAGATTGGAAAGATGACCCAGATTGTCAAATCTCTTAAATGGCCATCTGAGTGTTTGTATTTTATGTTACTGACAATTGGAAATCATTGAAGACTTTTGAGTAAGGTAGAGTGAAGTTCTCTATTTTAATAATAGTAATTCTGAATATTAGATCTGAAATGCCTCATACTCAAATGGATGTACACTAAATAAATAGGAATAGGTGCTGTATTTTGTCAAAAGCTTTTTCTGCATCTATTAAGATTATCATATGATACCTCTTGATTTGGGTTTTGATATGGCCAATTATGGTAATAGTTTTCTTTATATTAAACCAGCCTTGTGGTATAAATCCCACTTGGTTATAGTGTATTATCTTGCTGATCAGTTGCTGTAATATGTTTGCCAATATTTTATTCAAAATTTTTGCATCAATATTCATTAGGGAGATTGGTCTGAATTTTCTTTCTCTGTTTTGGCTCTTCCTGGTATAGGTACCAGTACCATATTTGTGTCATGGGAGGAATTTGGCAGTACTTCTTTTATATCTATTTTTCCAAATAATTACATAGTATTGGAATTAATTGTTCTTTAAATAAAAATTATTACTTTAATTTCTTTGTCACTGGTGGAAGTTCAATCTTTTCATTTCTGATACTGGGAATTTGTTTTTTTTTCTTTCCTTTTTCTAATCATATTAACCAAAGGTTTATCTATTTTGTTGTGTTTTTTTCCATAAAACCAATTCTTATTTTTAGTTATTAATTCAATAGTTTTCTTGGTTTCAGTTTTATTAATCATTTCTTTGAGTTTCAGAATTTCCAATTTGGTATTTAATTGGGGTTTGAAAATTTATTCTTTTTCTAGTTTTTTTTTTTTTTTAGTTGCATGCCTAATTCATTGATCTCCTCTTTCTCTATTTTGTATATGTAGCTATTTAGAGAAATAAAATTTCCCCTAAGAACTGTTTTGGCTGCATCCCATAGGTTTTGATATATTGTCTCATTATTATCATGCTCCTGGATGAAATTATGGATTCTTTCTGTGCTTTGTTTTTCTCACTCTTTTTTTTAGGATCAGATTATTTAATTTCCAATTGGTTTTTAGCCTATCTTTCCCTGGCCTTTTACTGAATAGAATTTTTTATTACATTGTGATCTGGAAAGGTACAATTTACTATTTCTGCCTTTTTGCATTTGATTCTGGGATTCTCATGCCCTAGTATATGGTCAGTTTTTGTGTAGGTACCATGTACTGCTGAGAAAAGTGTGTATTCCTTTCTGTCCCTCTTTAATTTTATCCAGAGATCTATATATCTAGATTTTCTAGGATCCTATCACCTCTAGCTTCTTTCTTGTTGATTTTGTAGTTAGATTTTTCTGATTATGAGAGGGAAAGATTGAGGTTCCCCACTAGAATAGTTTAGCTATTTCTTCCTGTAACTGATTTAAAATATTCTCTAAGAATTTGCCTGCTCTACTACTTGGTGCATATATATTTAGTATTATTACTACTTTATTATTTATGGTACCCTTTATCAAGATATACTTTTGTACTATCCTTTCTTATCTCTTTTAATAAAGTCTTTAAAAAAAAGTTTTTTTCTTTATCTGAGATCAGAATTTCTACTCCTGTGGTTTTTTTTACTTCATCTGAAATATTAAAAAATTCTATTGCAGCTTTTTATCTTTACTCTGTATGTATCCCTGTGCCAAATGTGTTTCTTGTAAACGCATATTGTAGGATTCTGGTTTTTAATTCACTCTACTTTTTGTAGAGTTATGTGAATGTCCATCAATTCAATATTTGGATATTTAAGAACAAAAATTATTAACAGGTAGTTGATATTGAATATATATATATATATATATATATGGAGATAGTAGGTTCCTAGCTACCTCAAGTCCCCTAAACCATATAAGTTATATCCTTGGGCACTGAAAAGAGAGTTCACAGGATTGGTAAATTGGCAAATATATCACTTTTTTTTTTCCTAAAGAGAAGTGAATAGATCCTTTAAACAATATCAGCTTGATTTTGATTCTTAGGAAATTTCTAGAGTGGATAATTAAAGAAATTGTTAGAGAATATCTATTAAAAAATCAGTAATTCTAGAAAATCAGAAGGGCTTCAGCATGAATTGGCCATGCCAGAGTAGCCATTTACTTTCTTTTTTTTTTTTAATTTTTTTTATTTTATTTTATAATTATAACATTTTTTGACAGTACATATGCATGGGTAATTTTTTTTTTTTTTACAACATTATCCCTTGCACTTACTTCTATTCAGATTTTTTTCCCTTCCTCCCCCAACCCCCTCCCCCAGATGGCAAGCAGTCTTATATATGTTAAATATATTACAGTATAATTTAGATACAATATATGTGTGTAGAACCGAATTTTTTGTTGCACAGGAAGAATTGGATTCAGAAGGTAAAAATAACAGTTTACATTCATTTTCCAGTGTTCCTTTTCTGGATGTAGCTGGTTCTGTCCATCATTAATCAATTGGAATTGGATTAGCTCTTCTCTATGTTGAAGAAATCCACTTCCATCAGCATACATCCTCGTACAGTATCATTGTTGAAGTGTATAATGATCTTCTGGTTCTGCTCGTTTCACTCAGCATCAGTTGATGTAAGTCTCTCCAAGCCTCTCTGTATTTCTCCTGTTGGTCATTTCTTATAGAACAATAATATTCCATAACATTCATATACCATAGTTTACCCAACCATTCTCCAATTGATGGACATCCATTCATCTTCCAGCTTCTAGCCACTATGAAAAGGGCTGCCACAAACATTTTGGCACATACAGGACCCTTTCCCTTCTCTAGTAGTTCTTTGGGGTATAAGCCCAGTAGTAGTATGGCTGGGTCAAAGGGTATGCACATTTTGATAACTTTTTGGGCATAATTCCAGATTGCTCTCCAGAATGGTTGGATTCTTTCACAACTCCACCAACAATGCATCAGTGTCCCAGTTTTCCCACAGCCCCTCCAACATTCATCGTTATTTGTTCCTGTCATCTTAGCCAATCTGACAGGTGTGTAATGATACCTCAGAGTTGTCTTAATTTGCATTTCTCTGATCAATAGTGATTTGGAACACTCTTTCATATGAGTGGAAATAGTTTTAATTTCATCATCTGAAAATTGTCTGTTCATATCCTTTGACCATTTATCAATTGGAGAAAGGCTTGATTTCTTATAAATTAAAGTCAATTCTCTGTATATTTTGGAGATGAGGCCTTTATCAGAACCTTTAACTGTAAAAATTTTTTCCCAATTTGTTACTTCCCTTCTAATCTTGTTTGCATTAGTTTTGTTTGTGCAGAAACTTTTTAATTTGGTGTAATCAAAATGTTCTATTTTGTGATCAATAATGGTCTCTAGTTCTCCCTTGGACACAAACTCCTTCCTCCTCCACAAGTCTGAGAGGTAAACCATCCCATGTTCCTCCAATTTATTTATGATTTCGTTCTTTATGCCTAAATCTTGGACCCATTTTGATCTAATCTTAGTATGTGGTGTTAAATGTGGGTCTATGCCTAGTTTCTGCCATACTAATTTCCAGTTTTCCCAGCAGTTTTTGTCAAATAATGAATTCTTATCCCAAAATTTGGGATCTTTGGGTTTGTCAAAGATTAGATTGCTATTTTTATTCACTATCTTGTCCTGTGAACCTAACCTATGCCACTGATCAACTAGTCTATTTCTTAGCCAATACCAAATGGTTTTGGTGACTGTTGCTTTATAATATAGCTTTAAATCAGGTACACTTAGACCACCTTCCTCTGACTTTTTTTTCATTAGTTCCCTTGCAATTCTCGACCTTTTATTCTTCCATATGAATTTTGTTGTTATTTTTTCTAGGTCATTAAAATAGTTTTTTGGGAGTCTGATTGGTATAGCACTAAATAAATAGATTAGTTTGGGGAGTATTGTCATCTTTATTATATTCGCTCGGCCTATCCAAGAACATTGAATGTCTTTCCAATTATTTAAATCTGACTTTATTTTTGTGGCAAGTGTTTTGTAATTTTGCTCATATAATTCCTGACTCTCCTTTGGTAGATATATTCCCAAATATTTTATACTATCGACTGTTATTTTGAATGGAATTTCTCTTTGTATCTCTTGCTGTTGGATTGTGTTGGTAATGTATAAAAATCCTGAGGATTTATGTGGATTTATTTTGTATCCTGCGACTTTGCTAAAATTCTGAATTATTTCTAATAGCTTTTTAGCAGAGTCTTTGGGGTTCTCTAAGTATACCATCATGTCATCTGCAAAAAGTGACAATTTGATTTCTTCATTTCCTACTCTAATTCCTTGGATCTCTTTCTCGGCTCTTATTGCCAAGGCTAGAGTTTCTAGTACTATATTGAATAGTAATGGTGATAGTGGGCAACCTTGTTTCACTCCTGATCTTACAGGGAAAGGTTCTAGTTTATCACCATTACATATGATGTTTACTGAAGGTTTTAAATATATGCTCCTTATTATTTTAAGGAATAGTCCATTTATTCCTATATTCTCAAGCGTTTTTAGTAGGAATGGATGTTGGATTTTATCAAATGCCTTTTCTGCATCTATTGAGATGATCATATGGTTTTTATTAATTTGATTATTAATATGGTCAATTATACTAATAGTTTTCCTAATATTAAACCAGCCCTGCATTCCTGGTATAAATCCCACTTGGTCATAGTGTATTATCCTGGGGATGATTTTCTGAAGTCTATTTGCTAATATCTTATTTAATATTTTAGCATCAATATTCATTAAGGAAATTGGTCTATAGTTTTCTTTCTCAGTTTTCGATCTACCTGGTTTAGGTATCAGTACCATGTCTGTGTCATAGAAGGAATTTGGTAGGACTCCTTCAATCCCTATTTTTTCAAATAGTTTACATAGCATTGGAGTTAGTTGTTCTTTAAATGTTTGGTAGAATTCACCTGTAAATCCATCTGGTCCTGGGGACTTTTTCTTAGGAAGTTGGTTAATAGCTTGGTCTATTTCTTTTTCTGAGATGGGACTATTTAGACTACTTACTTCTTCCTCTGTTAATCTGGGCAAGCTATATTTTTGAAGGTATTCTTCCATTTCATTTAAGTTATCGAATTTATCGGCATAAAGTTGAGCAAAGTAGCTCCTAACTATTGTTCTAATTTCCTCTTCATTAGTGGTGAGTTCACCCTTTTCATTTTCAAGACTATCAATTTGCTTTTTCTCTTTCCTTTTTTTAATCAGGTTTACTAAGGGTTTGTCTATTTTGTTGGTTTTTTCATAAAACCAACTCTTAGTTTTATTAATTAATTCAATAGTTTTTTTACTTTCAATTTTATTAATCTCACCTTTTATTTTTTGAATTTCAAGTTTTCTGTTTGTCTGGGGGTTTTTAATTTGTTCCTTTTCTAGCAATTTTAGTTGTAAACCCAATTCGTTGGCCCTCTCTTTCTCTATTTTATGCAAGTAGGCCTGTAGAGATATAAAACTTCCCCTAATTACTGCTTTGGCTGTATCCCACACATTTTGGTATGATGTCTCATTATTGTCATTTTCTTGGGTGAAGTTATTAATTATGTCTATGATTTGCTGTTTTACCCAATCATTCTTTAGTATAAGATTATTTAGTTTCCAATTATTTTTTGGTCTATTTTCCCCTGGCTTTTTATTAAATGTTATTTTGATTGCATTATGGTCTGAAAAGGATGCATTTACTATTTCTGCCTTACTGCATTTGATTTTGAGGTTTTTATGCCCTAGTATATGATCAATTTTTGTATAGGTTCCATGAACTGCTGAGAAGAAAGTATATTCCTTTCTGTCTCCATTTAGCTTTCGCCAAAGATCTATCATATCAAACTTTTCTAGTATTCTATTTACCTCTTTGACTTCTTTCTTATTTATTTTGTGGTTTGATTTATCTAATTCTGATAGTGCAAGGTTGAGATCTCCCGCTATTATAGTTTTGCTATCTATTTCCTCTTGCAGCTCTCTTAATTTCTCTTTTAAGAATTTAGATGCTGCACCACTTGGTGCATACATGTTTAATATTGATACTGCTTCACTATTGATGCTTCCCTTTAGCAGGATATAATGCCCTTCCTTATCTCTTTTAATTAGATCAATTTTTGTTTTTGCTTGATCTGAGATGAGGATGGCTACTCCTGCTTTTTTGGTTTTGCCTGAAGCATAATAGATTCTGCTCCACCCTTTTACTTTTAGTTTGAATGTCTCATCCTGTTTCAGGTGTGTTTCCTGTAAATAACATATAGTAGGATTCTGACTTTTAATCCAGTCTGCTAACTGCTTCCTCTTTATGAGGCAGTTTGCCCCATTCACATTTATGGTTAGAAGGACTAATTCTATATTGCTTGCCATCCTATTAACCCCTGCTTATGCTTTTCCCCTTTCCTTCCCTTTTACCCTCCTATCCAGTATTCAACTGGTAAACACCACTTGCTTTTCACAGCCCTCCCTTTTTAGGATCCCTCCCCCACCTTAAAGATCCTCCCCTTATTTTATCCCTTTTCCTCGAAATTACTGTATTCCCTTCCCCTTAGCTTACTCCTTCCCTTTCACTTTTCAATGAAGTGGAAGAAGTTTCACCATAAATCGAATATGTCTATTGATACACGCTATGTTCATCTCCCTCCTTTCTTTCTCTCAGATATAATAGGTTACCTTTGCCTCTTCATGAGATGTAGTACCACCACTTTATACTTTTTTATGATATAATCTCCTTTCCACCTCTAGTTTCTAAGACAAATTGTACATATGTTCTTTACATATTTTTTTGACAGAAGTATAGTTCTCAAGATTTCTTTTTACCTTTTTTAGAAGTCTCTTGAGTTCTGTATTTGAAGATCAAACCTTTTATGTAGGTCTGGTTTTTTCATTAAAAATAGATGGAATTCATTTATTTCGTTAAATGTCCACCTTCTTCCCTGGAAAACGATGCTCATTCTTGCTGGGTAAGTTATTCTTGGCTGCATACCAAGTTCCTTAGCCTTTCGGAATATCATGTTCCAGGCCCTGCGTTCTTTTAATGTGGACGCTGCTAGATCCTGTGTTATCCTTATTGTGGATCCTCCATATCTGAATTGTTTTTTTCTAGCAGCTTCCAATATCTTTTCCTTTGTCTGATAGTTCTTGAACTTGGCTACTATATTTCTTGGCGTTTTGATTTTAGGGTCCCTTTCAGTAGGTGATCGATGAATTTTCTCAATGTCTATTTTACCCTCTGTTTCCAAAACGTCTGGGCAGTTCTCTTTGATAATTTCCTCGAAAATGGTGTCCAAGCTCTTTTTTTCCTCCCATTTTTCAGGGAGTCCGATTATTCTCAAATTGTCTCTCCTGGATCTGTTTTCCAGGTCTGTTGTCTTTCTGGTAAGGTACTTGACAGTCTTTTCAATTGTTTCATTTCTCTGGTTTTGCTTGACTCCCTCTTGGTTTCTCCTTGAGTCATTCATTTCTACTTGTTCCAGTCTAATTTTCAATGATGTATTTTCTTCACTCACTTTTTTTATATCTCTTTGTAATTGTCCAATTGAGTTTTTATCTTCTATGGAATTTTTTTCCATTGTATCCATTTTATTTTTGAGAGAGCTGATTTCTTTTTCCAGCTCTCTAATCCTGTTTTCCTTGGAGTTGTTTACCTTTTCCAGCTCACTAATCTTGTTTCTCAATGATTTGATTTCTTTATCCATTCTGTCTTTGAATGCATGGGATGACTTCTCCAGGCTCTCTTGCCAAGCTTCCCTTTCCTTTTCCCATTTCTCTTCCAGCTCTCTTGTGAGAGCCTTTTTGATTTCCTCTATGAGGTTCTTTTGTATTGAGGAGCAGCTTATATCCCTCCCAGGGGATACATCTGGGGACATTCTGTTCCTAGTCTCTTCAGCATTTGAAGTCTGCTCCCTCTCCACACAGAAGCTGTCAATGGTTAGAGCCCTTTTGAATTTTTTGTTCATTTTGTCAGAGTAGGAATCAAAGAAAACAAACTGACAAGAGAAATAATTGGTCTGTTTTGCGGGGGATAGGGCTGGATGGTATTAATGGGCTTCCTCTACAGACTGGGGGTAGGGCAGTAGAGAGCCACTAACAGAACAGCAATGACTGTACTGAGTCTGCGCTCTGAGGCTCTGAGAACGCACCGAGTCAGTCCAGGTGGGGGTTGGGGGTGGCCGGGCTCTGAGAGACGCTGGCTTTCTGGGGTTTTAATCTTCACCTCCGGTGTTTACACCCTCTCCACCACTCCTGGCTTGCTGCCAAGACGGAGCATCCACACTGGGGCAAAAGCCCTTTCACAGAAATGGCAGAGATCACACCCCTTCCCCTCAGGTCTGAGCTGTGTGAGCTGCCTGTCTTGCTCTGGCTGTCTGCCCTCAGTCTGCGCCCAGTCTGATTGACCCTCCCCCGAACAAACACAGACCTTTTCTGGCGACTTTCAAGGATGTCTTCTCTAGGTGATAATTTGTGGATTTCTTTCTGGGTCAAGCATTAAGTCAGAGGCTTGTCATGAAGTAAGTTCTGAGAGAAAACGAGGAGCTCAAGCAGCTGTCTGCCTCCACGCCGCCATCTTGGCCGGAAGTCGCCATTTACTTTCTAAGAAAGATTATTAAACTAGAACATCAGGGGAAAATTGAGAATACGATTTATCTATGTTCTAGCAAATTTTCTGATAAAATGTCTCACTATTTTTGTGAGGAAGATAGAAAAATATTTATTTGATGAAAATGCATTCAGATGGATTCAGAACTACTTAGTAGTTTTTAGTGATTTGGCAAGAAGTCTTCAGTAGAGTGCCCCAGGGATTTGTGATGGGCCCTGAGCTGTTTCACATCTTAATCATTGACTTGGGTTAAAAACCAGATATCCTACTCCTCAAATTGCAAGTGACACAAATCTGGGAGGGCTAGTTGACATAGCAGTTGATGGAACCAAAAAGGATCTTGACAGCCTAGAGAAAGGAGTTAAATCTAACAAAAATAATTTCATAAGTATAAATGTAAAGTATTATACTTAGTTGTAAAAATGTTGGCATGACAAATATAACATGGGAAGACATAGATTAGGTAGTAATTGTTCTGAAAAAATATCTGGGGGGGAGGTATTAGTGCTCTGCCAGCTCAATATGATTTAGCCATATCTTATAGTAACTCCAGAAGCTAATATGAACTTAGGTTGTGTTGAAGGGAAGAACTTCCAGAAATTCTGAATTGATTGTCTCAATCTAGCTTGTTCTCATCAGACATTATCTTAAATATTGTATAACTATAATAAATTTTGAGCACAATTGTTTAAGAAGTAAACTGATAAACTAGAAAGTGTGAAGAAGAGGACATCCAAAATGG
Organism: Sminthopsis crassicaudata; assembly: GCF_048593235.1. NCBI lineage: Eukaryota > Metazoa > Chordata > Mammalia > Dasyuromorphia > Dasyuridae > Sminthopsis > Sminthopsis crassicaudata. The sequence goes on along the minus strand of NC_133622.1, from coordinate 212,460,384 downwards.
TAAAAGACCTTGAGTCTATGACAGTAGACAGAAGTACTCATAGTTAGCTAAGAGAAGAAAAGACTGGTAGGGAAAGGTGATGGGTTTTATAAAGAAAGGCATTATGTCTGTCTTTAAGTATTTGAGTGTTTTTATGTGCAGATGGGACTAGATTTGTTTTAGTTAGACACAGAGAGAATCAGGATTAAGAAATAAAAGCTGAAGTGAAACAAATTCAGACTTGATGCAAAAATTTAAAAATTCTAACAATTGGATTAACCAGAGGTAGAATGAATCTCTTAGAGGGGTTGTGGATTTCTAAATGCTGGGACTGTTAAGAATAGATATTGTTTTTATGTTTCACTAGATACCCACTGAGATCCCTTCTAATTCTTAAATTCTGTGACTTTGTGAAGGAAATTTGAGAGGAGTCCTATGAACTGATGCAGAGTAAAGTGAGCAGAACCAAGATGAAAATGCATGGCTGTAACACTGAAAATGTAAATAAATGTGAAAGATTCAACTCTGATCAATGCAATTACCATCTGTGCCTCCATAAGACAGCTAAAGCAGATCAGCTACCTACAAGAGGGATGATAGGTTGGAAATATATATTCCTAGAGAGGGTCAATAGATTGATGTGGGTTTTTTAATTATTATTATGTTTACTACTTAGGAAGAGGTATTTTACCTTTTGGGAGAGATGGAGTTGAAAGATTAGGAAAAAAAGAAAGAGAAGAAGGAGGAGGAGGAGGAAGGAAGGAAGGAAGGAGAAAAGAAGGAGGAGAGAAGGAGGAAGGAGAAAGAAAGGACAATGACAATGACAACAACACTGTCAATGAAGCATTTTAAAATACATAAGAGCAAAAGCAAATGTAAGAAGGTATCAGATAAAATCTTAGTTTTAGAATAGCAAAGTTCATTATATGTTATTGTTATTATTGCTCATTTGTTTTTTTTTTTTTTTTTTTTTTTTTTGTATCCAACTCTTTTTGATGCAATTTGGGGTTTTCTTGGCAAGGATTTGGAATGCTTTGCCATTTCCTTCTCCAGATTATTCTGCAGATATGGAAACAAACAAACAAACAAACAAAAAAAAAACAGAGTTAAATGACTCACTCATGTCTCTGAGGTCATATTTGAACTCATCTTTCTGACTCTAGTTCTGTCGGCTATATTATTAGAGAATTAGAAAGCCATAAATAATACATAATTCATATAGTAATAATATTTTTGATTAGCAATATTTTGTTAAAAGCAACAAAAGAGATGCTGACTTCACATATGATATATATTTTTGTCCTCCTTATAAGGCAATGTTCCTATTTGTTGTTTAACAGACCTGACATTAGTTCAACTCACATCTCCCTTTCTACATGCATTCTTTCCCATTTCTTATATGAGGCAGATAGGTGGTGCAGTGGATAGAGCATTGAGTAAGGAGGATTTGAGATCCCATTTGGTTTTAGACACTTGATATGTAACCCTGGGGAAGGCAATTAATCCTTATCTGCCTCAACTTTCATAGTAAACAATAAGGATGACAAAAGTATTATCAAAAGAGTTATTGGAAGGATCAAAAGAAAAAATATTTATAAAGAACTTAGCTCAGTACCAGGGGTACAGCATAAATGGTTGTTTATTTTTTCCTTCTTTCCCTCCTCTCCTATTCCTTCCAAATAGTAATTCTTTTTTCTTTTGAAATTTCTTCACATAATTTTATATATCTTGTATTTACTCCCCATAATATGTTTTTCAACCCTCCTTTCACTTATTTTCTGTGTGCTTTCTTTCACCTTTTAAATATAAATTACTAGAGGACAGGGGCCCTTTTTCTTTTTTGTTTTACAGTTGTATTCTCAGAACTTGGCACAGAGTAAGTTAATAAATGCTCTTTGAATTGAACTGTTGTTTATTATATCCTTCATACCTGTGATGCAATAGAAATAATACTGAACATAGGATAAGAAGACTTCAATTCAATAACCAACATGGCCATTAAGATTCTGCTTTTGGTTAAATAACAGAAATCTCTGAGTCTCGGTTTCCTTGTCTGTAAAATGGAGGGGGATAGAGAATAACTTCTGTATCTTCCTCATAATACAATTATGAAAGCTCAAGATAATGTAAATCATCTGCTTTGTAATTATAAAGCAATATATATAAACTCTAGATCTTATTTCTTTCTTATTCATATAGAGTTTAAGAATCCTTTCTAAATATAAATGGATTACCAAGATCCATTGCCAAATGCATTGTCAAAATTGTGTTTTCAAAATGAGCTATTTTCAATACCAAATGAATTTCAAATTCATCAATAGCAAGAATAACTACTAAATTAAAGGAGAGATATCGAGTATTTTATTGTATTATTCAATTGACAGTAAATATTGATTGCAGTTGGTAAATAATGATTCAAATGTTCACTTTCTTTTGAATGAAGTGATCTCAGTTTTCCACTTTCTAATTGAAAAAGTTAATAGAGAAAACATTCAAAATGTTTGACCTGGATAATCATTGGGTTTAGAGTGAATCCTTTTTAGTGGTACATTCTCAGGGACTGCGGTTGAACCATGCAATATTTTACCATATTCAATGTGAACTGTTCAAATTGGGGTATTTACTGGGTAAAGTCTATAGGAATGAAACACCTCATCATGGCCAATCATAAGCCTTTATCTAACCATCCTTCAAATACTGGAAATTAGACATAATTTCTGCTCTTTTCCCAAGTCCTTTCTTTTTCAAGATTAACATCCCCAATTCATTTAGCTGATTCATTTTTTAAGTAAAATTTCAAGACTCCTACCCACCCTGGTCATTCTTTTTAAAATCCTCTCAAATTTTTCTATTCTATTCCTAAAATATGAAACCTAGAAAATAAACTCAACAATCCAGATGTGGTCTTACAGGATAAAATGCAGTGCAACTCTCATCTCTGTTCCTTTTAAAGAAACCCACCACCCCATTAACTTTTTAAGGCATCATATTTTATTGAACTTGAAATTCATTAATCCTTCCCCCTTTGTTGTTGTTGTCTTAAGTGAACTATTTTACAACTACCTTCACCTTACCTTGACAGCAACATTTTTGAACTTGGATAAGAATTAACATTTATCACAAATAAAATTCATCTCATAATCTCATTCAATTTAGAACATTATTCTAGCCAATTTGGAGAGGCCTGATTTTGGCATTAAAGTATCTCTTCTCTCTTCTCCTTCTCACAGGTGAACCTGGTTTATACACATAGTGAGCATAAGACTCAAGACTATGGATTACTTATATTTAATCTTGACTTAGTTGACCTGGGATGATCTAAGCTTCTGGAGGTTGAGCCTAAATGCCTTTTCTTCTCGAATACCTATCACTGGTCTCTGCACAAAGAGAAAATGATTGTGGAATTGGATTGCTGAAAACAAAGTAAGAACATTTGAATGAGTGGACCATTCCACTTATCTCTTGCCTTTCTGAAATAAATGCAGCAGTTGGTGTGAATTTCTTGTTGAGTGACATGAGAAAAATATCACTCAACTGCACTGTTCAGTCTTTCCGCAGGTGACCAAGGAGTTTAAGAAAGGAAATCACATGACAAGAATGGATTCCAAGGAACCTCTGAAGCATGCTGCAGTCCCTCTTGGAATCTTAGTATTCATTCAAATTAAGACACAAAACCTTGCTTGAGTTCTAAGGGTTTAAGGGTATCTCTCAAGGAAACTAGTCTTTTCCTCGACATTTACTTATTGAAGTATATGCTGCAGTTTCTATCTCAAAAGAACACGTAATTGAGCTAGGGAGATGAATCCTGCATAAAAATGATGAGAGTCAGCATTTTGTAAATAACATGAACTAGTATAGTCATTGTAAACAGAAACATACTGATCTAGAAATCAGGAAAAGATAGTTTGAAATCCTATCTATGAAACTTAACACTTTTGTGATGCTGGAGAAGTGACAACTCAAGGTTGTTAACATGTGCTTGTTAAAGATTTTTTTTAAATTAGTTATATTATTTCAATATTATTGTTTTCCATTATTATTCTATTTATTCATTTAAGAACTTTTTTCCCCAAGACAGAGTCCCTAAACTTTACCAGACTAACAAAGAGCTTCATTATAGTTAAGATCATTTGATTTTACATGAGGTAAGTTGAGAAATCATAGATAAGCTGCAACTTGTTTGCTAGAAGGAATTCCCACATTAGGAGTTCCCTTTATTGATGAAAGCCCAGATCTTTCTATATTTGTGTGCATATTCACAAGAGTATAGTTATTCAACTTAGTCATATAAAAAGGGTTCCAAAGTCACATATTTGTTATACATTTTAAAGCTGATCCATAGGATTAAAACAGATCAAAACAGGAAGAAAGTCATGTCACAGTGGTTCCAGACCCACATTCTTTCCTTTACCTTTCTAGACAGCATCTTCTTTGGCTCCATTATCTTCTTTCTGCTAGAAGCAAATAGAAATCAGTAGTCAGATTGAATATAGCAATGTGAAGATCATCAGTGATCTTAAAAATTCATTTAAAGTTCAGTGAACTTAAAAGTTTAGTTTAACTTTTTTTCCCTCAGTGTAGGGTAATTCACTCATATGAATTAAAAACTACTTTTTTGTATTTCTAAACTCCTAGTATCATTTGAAATAAATCATTTTTAAATATTTTCAATATATAGCTTAATTTCCTCATTAGCTATAGCTAATTCAAATTTTCCTTTGATATTATGTTGTGGAGGGGGAAAAAAAAACAAACAAAAAACTTCCCTTTAAAGATAAGCCACAGTGTGTTTTATACATCTTATGCTTCATTTTGTACATCATTTTGCATTTATTCCTAAACACCTGATTCACCAAACATTTTCCTTTCTAATTCATCAATGCAGCCTTAAGTTGGCTGAAGAAACCTAACAAAATACCCTTATGCCCTGATACGAAGAAAGTGGCCTTTCAATGAAACTACTGACATATAAAAACATTTTTCCTTCTTAACTCTTAATTTTTCAAAAGCATTTGCAAACATGTTTTCAGGGAGCAAAAAGTACTGGTTACAATAATACAGTAAAGTACACTACAAAATGATCTAGCACATGGTACAATTGCTATAGCTTTCTGGAAAATTAATATTAGCTTAAGTAATTGAGCAAGGTTTCTAAAAGTGCTGAGGTTTAAAAGAAATCCTGAAAATTTAGCAGGATTTCTAAGAATAAAGAAGAGTGAAAGGCAGTCAAGGTGAAAGAAATAACATACACAATTCAAACAATATATTCTGGGACAAACAATCAGAATTTCTGACAACGTTTAGATTATTTTGGCGACATCTCCTACCCTTTGGCTTCAATCACCAAAGCTAATTAAATAAGCCAATAACATAAAGATATTGAACAAATGACAGACAAACTGTCTTCAAACCCTAAAGTTCCATGATGCTCAGATTGGCCCATTGAACAATATTTCCCTTTCAAACCTAGTGCATTAATTTTGAGTAGATATAACCTTCTTTACTTACTTTACTTAAAGTTAAACTACTTTTACCTTCTGAACTTAGACACAGATAAGAAAAAAGACTTATTTTGGATGGAGGGAATAAGGAAGGGAATTAATGAAAACAGACTGTCCCCCAACCTCTATAAACAAAATACTAAGATCCACTTCCATAATTTTATCATAAACATCTAGAGAGATGAGCTTTATACTATATGCCAAGTGATCAGCCCAGCTGATGGTTAACATGTAAAATATGATTCCATTGATTTAATGATATAAGGAAAACGATAAATCTTTCACCATAAAGGTTTTATGCTTCATGATTTTGAAATGACTTAAAGGCAACTAGAGCCAAGGCTCGTTTAAAATCCTCTCCCTCAGCCTATCAGACTTTGCCTTCCAAGTTCCAATTTGCATGGCAGATCCAAGCCCTGGGCATGTTCTGTGGGCCAAGTTATAAATAATCTTCTGAAAATAGGATTTATAATGGAAACACTGACAGACTCTGAACTTAGATGGCACTGGCAGGCTTTGCTAATACTGCAATAGGAACTATTCAACAATTAGAATATTGAAAATGAATGGAATAGGACTTTTCCCTCCCTTGGCCACCCAAGAGATTTTGAACCTTCTAATTACCCCAAATATTTACTAACTGGATAATCATGAGCAGATTAACTTTCTCCAGTGCGATGTGTAATTAAAAATGTAAATCAATAAAATGCAATGGTGGCTGGCTACTTTATGGATTTTTTAAAAAGCAGTCTAATAGCAGTGGAATGAAAGACATCATTTTTTCTTTTGTATCTAATATCTTTTGGAGAGTTCTCCCAGAAATATTTTCATAATTTCCGTATTAGACCCAGTTGCCTGATAAAAGAGCCATATAATAACTACTGCTACAAAAATATACATCCATGCAAAATAGTTCATAATGTTTAATTAACTTTCTAAGCCCTTTAAGTGGCTTTTTATTCTTACTCTTGCCCTGATAACAGCTGAGAATCAAGGGGCAACTTTTTTATTGTGTTGTTCATTTGTTTTAGTCACATTTCACTCTTTGGGACTTCATTTGGGGTTTTCTTGCCAAAGATTCTGGAGTGGCTTGCCTTTTCCTTGTCTAGCTCATTTTATAAGTGAGAGTAAACTGAGACAGTGTTAGGGATTTTCCCAGGATAAGTATTTAAACTACTAAGTATTTAAAACTAGATTTGTACTCAGGAAGTTGTCTTCCAGGTCCAAAGCTCTATTCACTGTGCCATCTAGCTGTAGCATAGTGCAGTGAAACTTTTCTATATAGTGATTAATAGATCAATGTTTAAATCCTTTCTTGTTACTATCTGTATTGTCATTCAAAAGGCATAGAACTTCCCTAGGCCTCAGTTTCTCTCTCTAGATAAAATGAAGTGCATGGTCTAAATAAATTGTAAAGTTCCTTCCAACTTGGTCTATGAGGTAATAGTATATTTGCTTTGTATATGGCCAACAAGAAACATAAGTGTAATTTTCTACTGCCTGCTTTCATGACCACTATGGACTGTATTCTCTCTTGCCAGATTAGTAGATACATCTGAGTCAGCACTGTCTATCTGCCTTTTCACAGGCTGTACACTCTGCCATTATCAAGTCCCTTAAATGGCCTCTTTCATCACCTTTCCTAGAGATGGAAAAGGCCTGATTAGTTAGCACTTTGCTTAAATTAAATCTAGAGGTTTAAGTAGACTGCAATTTCAATTTGAATTCAATAGGCAGCCAAAATAATCAATGGAATTTTGGATAGCAGAAAGAGAAATATCGTTTCTGGTAAAAAGAAGGAAGCAGACCCAATATGTTATGTCCTTAGTAGACTTCATCTGAAATATTGAATTCAATATTGGGAAAAAAGCTTTAAGAAGGTAATTGGTACTGCAAAGGAAATATGAAGAAAGATGCTATCTACAAAGAGAGAAAGAACTGACAAATAAAAGTATGTATAGAATGATTTCATATATATGTTTTCACACATTTGTGTTTAATGGTAGCCATCTCTAAGATGGAGAGTGGAAAGGAAAATAAAATAAATGATAACTATTGCATATTTAAAAGGAATAGCAAGTTGTATACAAAGGACTCACAGTTTCATGTGCAACCACCTTTTTATTATACTCCATTATGAAAATATTTATTTTATTACATATATTAAAAATAAAAATAAAATAAATAAATATTTTAAAATAATTGCTAAGCTAGAGAGGGACATCTGAGTGGTAGAAAATCTTGAATCTATGTCATAAGGGGTTGGTTGAAAAAGGTGATTATGTTAAACCTAGGGATTTTAAGACTTTTTAGGGAAGGAGATGGGGACATGATAGCTGACTTCAAAGGTGGTCATGTGCAGGAGAGGTAAGTCTTGTTCCATTTAGCCCCTAAAGACAAAAACAGATTCATAAGATGCATGCTTCAAAGTAGCAATGCAAGGCTTGATATCAGGAAAACAATTCCAAATAGCTGGAGATAACCAGAAGTGAGAGAGGTGGTTGATTCTTTCTATTTGAATTTTTCAATCAGAAGCTAAATAATCACTTTTCAGAGATATTATAATGGGGATTTTGGAAGAAGTTGTAAACTGGACTATAGGGTCTCTGAGGTTCCTTCCACTACTTAAATTCTGATTCTTTGTGAATTGTGTTGGAATTGAGACACACACAAATTAGGGGTATGTTAGTGTGTGGTCTGTTAATTTATCAGTGCTTTTTGCTCATTGTTAAGTTGACTAGGTGGAAATTTCCAAATTTAAATTCCTTAGTCCTTCCAAAAAATACATTGATAACAATGGCTACTTCAAGGGAAATCTGCTCTCTACAGGGTGGTGAACTTGTAGATCCCTTAAAGGAAGCAGAAAATACATAATCCCAAGATAAGGAAAGACAACATGGGACATTCAGTATGTAAATAAGCCTCAGAATCTCCAAGAAGTATGGTTCCTTTGGAAACCATCATGGCATCCATACTTTGAGTCATTACTCTAGAAAATCCTTGAATCTTTGAGAAAGCTCAACAGTGATAAAAATAAGCACTCACCTTTGAACTTCTAGCTAGAGCTTTCTAAATATAGAAATATGAGAATCATTACTAAGGGGGAATGGTGGGTCATTAGGACTACAGAATTTTATGGAGCTGTTGAAGAAGTGAGTTGTTTTATTACTTCTTAGCCACATGTAGGGATTTTAGTCTTTGTGTAGTGGTCTCCAGCACTTGGCAGGTTTAGGACTTGGTAGCCAGCTGGTTGCTATCGATGCTTATTGTTCTTTTAAGATTTAATTCAAGACTCACCTTCATGAAGTCATCATTCACTGGTTAGATTTTAATATATTATGTCCCTGAAACTGTGCAGATTGTTGCAGACATCATGTAGTTGCTCTTTTTCTATGGTTTCATATAGGTATTTGTAGTATATGTTATGTATATCTATATATGCATCATATGCATAATGTATGGGTATGCATATATATATATATACATATATATATATATATATATATGTTTGTATGGATTTTCCAGCTGTATTTTAAGTTCTTTCATATATATATATATATATATATATGTAGTTCTGATGTACAAATCACTGTATTGGATCCCAAGTACACAGTACAACAATGTTCCTTGCCTTCAAGAGCTTATATTCTCCTTTATGCCCTCAATATTTCATGCTTTTATATTCTACTTTGTGCCCTCAATTGTACCAGCAAAATAGCAAATACACATACAAGGTATTAATTTATCTTTTGGATGCCCTAGAAGTAAGAACCATCAGTTTCTATTGCCAGAGAGTAGAGCTAGTTATGTAGAGATCAACAGCCAAGGTGAAAAGGGTGCTAGATCTTATTAGAGAATAAGACATCTATGTCCTTGTTTTTCATGCCTCCAGGCCTTGAGGGCTTAGGTTTTGTCTGTCTCTTGTGCTAAGTATATTAAACCTGCCTTACTTCAGTGACACCTCCAAAGTGGGGGCAAGACCCTTACCAGGTCCAGCAAGGTATAATGTTTGCAGAGGATTATAGCATTTTTTGCATCATGTGTCTCTAGCAATCTGATGAATATGACTTCTTTTCCAGAAGGATCATTTTTAATCCATAAAATAAGATGCCTAGGGTTACAGAGGAAACCAATTATATTGAAATACATTTATCAATATATTTTTAAAGAAGCAAGATTTTGAAAGATTTCAGATTTAGAAGATTTTAAGAGCATAATATGCGGAGATGATTGGCAAGGGAAAATGAGGTGAGATCTGTTTTGTCTCTTGTTATATTCTATGTCCTGGTGCGTTTTGTGCCTGTTTTAGGGCCACTGTTTGCTAAGTATAGCCGTCTGTCCCACTTCATTGTCCTTTCATAATTGGGTCAGAATGCAAATGCTCAAGCAAGCAGAGGGTTAGAGAGAGAGAGAGAGAGAGAGAGAAGAGAGAGAGAGAAGAGAGAGAGAGAGAGAGAGAGAGAGAGAGAGGAGAGAGAGAGAGAGAAAGAGACACAGAGAGAGAGAGAGAGAGAGAGGAGAGAGAGAGAGAGAGAGAGAGAGAGAGAAAGAAAGAGAGAGAGACAGAGACAGAGAGAGAGGAAGAGAGAGAGAGAAAGAGACACAGAGAGAGAGAGAGAGAGAGATGAGAGAGAGAGAGAGAGAGAGAGAGAAAGAAAGAGAGAGAGAGACAGAGAGAGAGAGAGAGGAGAGAGAGAGAGAAAGAGGACACAGAGAGAGAGAGAGAGAGAGAGAGAGAGAGAGAGAGAGAGAGAGAGAGAAAGAAAGAGAGAGAGAGACAGAGAGAGAGAGAGAGACAGAGACAGAGAGAGAGAGAGAGAGAGAGAGAGAGACACAGAGAGAGAGAGAGAGAGAGAGAGAGAGAGAGAGAGAGAGAGAGAGAGAGGAGAGAGAGAGAGAGACACACAGAGAGAGAGAGAGAGAGAGAGAGAGAGAGAGAGAGAGAGAGAGAGAGAGAGAGGAGAGAGAGAGAGAGAGACAGAGAGAGAGAGAGAGAGAGAGAGAGAGAGAGAGAGAGAGAGAGAGAGCGTGCGCGCGCGCAGAGGCAAGGGAACTGAGGTGGGTAGATTTCATTAAGGAACAAAAATTTTGTCTTGCTTGGTTGTACCTTAATTTGTTCTGACTTATGAATAAGTTAAAGCTCAATTGCCCTTCTATATCCCAAAAATATAGAGAACCAAGAGTTTCAGATTAGTTGAGTAGCAAAGGGAAATAAGTTGGGTAGAGCTCATTAGAAAATTAGATTGCATCTTATATTTCCCTGTGACTTTATATAGTCTACTTTCTTTATTAAGTCACTTATGCCTCAGTGTGCAACCTCCATCATCACTGTGATGAAAATAATAGAAAGTCTAGAGTATAATCGTAAAATCATAATTTTAGCCCTGAAAGAGATGTTAGAAATCATCTAGTCAAATGTACTCATTATACAGATGAGGAAACAGAGGCCCAGAAAGATTAACTGTCTTGCCCAAAGGTCAGCTTACACTTACATTAACAGCTAGCACCCCAAGATATTAATCTCAAATCCAGAAGCAAGGTGAAATGAGATGAATAGATATTGCATTTGTATCTCATCTATTTTGTTTCATTTTGTAAGGCAGTTTGTTAGTGAAGTTAGCCAAAGGGATTAGCCAAAAGAGCTACAAAGAATCTTGTAAGAAAACAGGTAAGAGAATAAGAATTCAGCAATCTGTTGTGACCATGCTCTTTATATTTCCACCAGTAGTACTTTATACATGCAGAGTGCAGAATGGCTTCCATCCTATAAGATGAAGTAAAAAGATTGTAGAAAAACTTTTCTTTTCTCCAGCTAAAGGGAAGATGAAGATGTTTTGAAATAATGAAACACAAATATCGAGGAAACAAAACAAAACAAAACAAAAAAAGAATTCTTAGCTATAATAGCAGATTGTAAGATAGAAGAGGAAGTAAAATCAAAATGTACTCCTGAACACTTGGAACCAAATAATAAGTTTGAGGCTTTTGTATAGAATAGGGAGCTGGACAATCCCTGGAGGAAATAGCATTTTGTCCTCTAAGGGATAATTGTGTGGATCTTTAGGTGCCATCAGGGAGAGGTCATCCAGTAATGGTCAGAGGAAGAGGAGAAGAGTGGTGGCTGGTAACTTCCCATTGAGGGATACTGAAGCAGCTATTTGTCAGGATGACATAAACAACAGAGATGTGCATTATCTTCCTGGGGAATATGTCTGGGGCATGACAGAGAGCCTTCTGAGAATTGTCAAGTCTGATGACTATCACTCACTTCTGGTGATTCATGTGGAGACAAATGATATTATCAGAAAGAACCTAGAAAGCCTTGTGAAGGATGATTATTTCCTGGAGTGGAGAAGGGGGGAATGTAGGAAACTGAAGACTTAAGGGCATATGTGATATTTTCATCATTACTAACAATGCAAGGTAAGGGATTCAGAAGAGAAAGATTTGGGAAATGCACAGCTGGTAGGTAAAATGGTTTCTGGCAATAGGATTTTAACACACTACAGGTTAAAATATAGGAATGATGGGGCCTTGACCACATATACAGAACAACTTACAATAACTGTGAAAAACTCATTTTCATTGGAGTGTTGTAAATCCAATCAGTAAAATTTAAATTGAAAAAGGAAGAGGAGGGGAAGTTTGTCTTTACAGATGTAATATCCTGGTACTACAAATAATGGTGGACACAATGGAAAAATAGTAGTAAAGAAATTCAGTAATTCACAGGAGACAATATTCATGAAAATTAGCAATAAAACTCATGGCCTTGGGGAAAAATACATAAAATATGTACGAATAATAAACAGAAACTACTAGAGATCCTAATTCAAGGAGACAAATTGGACCTCACAGTTACAACTGAGACTTCATAGGATTGATGTCCTGACTGAAATATCTCACTCAAAGGGTAGATTTTGTCCAATAATAATATTACTAATATATGGGGGGGGCATTTGAGTAGCATTACATGTTATATTATTTCTTAATATGTGTTAGGAAAACTAGGAATCTGGTAAAAGGAGATGAGGATATGATTGAAACCAGCTAGATGAAAATAAATGAGGTAGAGAAAGAGAAATTCTATTGTTGTAGTTGCTTATTATAGATTATATGAAAAGGAGAATTATATAACAGTTAAAATAATGGTACATACCTGCAGTAGAAATATAATAGTTTATTGATAAAAGTTTTTAGCTACCGGGACATCTATTCTCACCTCCTCTTCTGTTCTTCCCTCTCTCTCTAAAAAGCAAGAACGTGATAGATCCATGACTGTCTGACTAGTGACGATTTTATTAAAAATTGCATTCCTTTAAATTATTGAGGATGTAAAAAATGAACCATCTTGATCTGAGTCTAATAGGAACTTTGGAGGAGACATTCTTCTCCATCACGATGTTTGTGATGAAGACGTATAAAATGGGTGTGATTTTTGTTTACCCTTGATTTTTGGAGAGCAAATTGGAAGGGTCTTGGAAATAGATAGGTAGGATCCAAATTACCCAGTATTTTTCAAGGGAAGACATTCCCAAGGATGATAAGAATTTTCTCAAGAATGAAATTCTGAGAGGATTTCAATGAATAAAAAAGGGAGGAACTGCCTAAAAAAGAATAATAAAGATATACAGGGAATTCAGGCATCACCTTAGCTTTTAAAAAGACATTTATAAAGTAAAGAGTAAGTAACTGAATATGAATATGGAAGAGCACCATGGCTCTGTAAGAAATGTGTCAGGCATACAATATAAACAATATTTTGGGTTTTTTTTTGTTTATTTGACAAACAACTTTAAAATTCTTAAGAACTCTGATGAATTCAATGACCTTTCATGATTCCAGAGAGCCCATAATGTGACATGCTTCTTCCCTCCCTACAGAGAAGTAATGGACTAAGGGTGCAGAATGAGAAATATATTTTATATATGGCTCATGGTGGCAACTAGTGCTACAGTGGAGAGAACACTGAGCTTAGAATCAAGAAGACATCTTTATGAGTCTTCAGTCTCATTAAGTAAATCTCAGACACTACTAACTATGACCCTGAGCAAATCACTTCTATTTACCTCAGTTTACTCATTTGTAAAATGAACTTGCCATATTTATGATGATTTATGCCAATGAACTTGCCAATATTTATGAAGAAAACCTCAATGTGTATGTAGATGCACACACACAAATATATTAGAATTATTAGAATGGCTAAAACACAGAATGAACTGAGCCAAAGCAATGAATGATAAAGATGTTCAAAACAGAATGTTGCTCTTTTGGAGGTTTGAAATAGATCAAGGAAGGGATCTTGGGGAGAAACTGAGCCATTCAACTCTTTGGATTTCTTTTCTATTTTAAAGAAAATGCTTTTATAATGATCAGTGATTTCAAAAATGATTAATAACAAACAGAAATAAAAAAGGAGGCAATCATCAAGTAGTATCTTGGTAATCCACCAGATCAAAATGTGCAATATGTTCTTCTTGTAGGTCAATGGTTTATATCATTGCCCAGGGACAGTGGTTGAGCTACTCAGTCATCTTGGAAATAATTTCTTGTAGAATAGAAGAGGGCTGCAGGACTAGAAAAGGATATAGTTTCTCAAACTTTATGGTCTGTCATTCCCTTCTCCAGCTCATTTTACAGATGAGAAATTGAGACAAACAGGGTTAAGTGACTTGCCCAGGGTCATACAGCTCATACATGTCTGAGGTCAGATTTTAACTCAGCTTGGTGAGCCTTTCTGACTCCACTGTGTCACCCAGCTTTAGGAAGAGATAGACTAGAACACAGTGGTTTGTCAATGTCATTACCCTGCTTAATAAGCTCTATCTATTTTTTTTTGTCTGAAATTTATTCTTTTTTGGACATTTGAAGTCCTTCATATTGTTGCTTTAGATTATAATCTTTTCCATATAATATTTTCCATAGTCCATTCCATTTTCTACTTCAAAGGAGAATTTTGTACCTTTTCACCGGCAGTCCCTCATGTGTAAAATGTATTCCTTCTTCATCTCTGCCTCTTAGAATCCTTTGCTTTCCTCAAAGCTAATCTTAAGTTTCATTTCTGCATAAAACTTTTCTCTGACAGCATCTGCATTGTATAGTAGATGGAACAATAGGCTTGAGGTTAGCAAGACCTGCATTCAAATCATAAATCAGATATTTATAATCCTGGGCAATTCACTTAACTGCTCTGTGCTTATTTTCTCATTTATCAAATGAAAATATTGAATTCCATGGCTTCTGAGATTCCTTCTACCTCTAAATCTCTGATCTTCCCTGCTAAGGTTCTTTCTCTAAATGATTTTTTATTCGATTTGGAGATTCTAATATGTACACAAGCAAGTTCCTGATAGAATTTTGGCTTCTTGAGACTGAAAAATGTTACATTTTTTTTCCTTTTAAAAATTCTTTCTTGTATGGCCAGCAGAGCTAGACTTTTTTTAGTATTCATTTTTAAAATTTCTAAACGTACACATAGATAATTTTTATCATTCATCCTTGCAAAACCTTGTGTTCCCAAAATTTTCTCTCACCTCCCCCATCTCCTCCCTTAGATGGCAAGTAATGCAATATCTATATTTAAACATATGCAATAGAATTTTTGTAGTGTTTTTCTTCTTATTTGTTCCACCCCATAGTTTATCTAATGGGCTATACATTGAAGTGTGAAATCAGTGTATCTGGAGCTCCTTTGATGCTTTGCAACCTATATGACTTTAGGCAAATCATTTTACCTCCTCCTACCTCTGTTTCCTAACCTGTAAGATGAGATTGGATTAATTGGCTTCTGACTCAACTCTGGATCTATTTTATTATTGTGTAAGGACACAAGATTTGTTGTGGGGGGAAACAGCCTATCCTAGCTATACCAAATGGAAGGCCAAATGAAAGGGGACTGTACTGTTCTGCCCTGAGAGACCAATTTGAAGGAGAAAATACTGAAATACCGAAAAAAGAAACAGTTTGGTTGTATAATAAGTTTATTAGGGCATGTTAGATTAATTAGGTTATTTGGGGAGTTTATTCATGAGACCTAGTTCTTGGTGGCAGGAGGACAGAATGATGAGATGGATCCCTGCATCATCAACCCCAGACCAGATCAGATACTTTATAGAAACAGAAGGCATGGTGCCAGGATAGCCCAGCATAATATGCAAGTGTTCCCATGGGATGGTTGGAGCTTCTTTTGCTGTGCACGTTTATTTAAGTAGTTCACATTCTCTGTGAAAGTCACAGTCAAAGGCTCTGGACTACCTCCCTACATTTTGCTTCCTAAAATTCCAAAATCCTAACAAAGGAAAATTCTATTGCCAAACTAAGGCAATAGGTAGAGAAATATATTTAGGTAAGAGAAGCAAAAGTTCTGTTATGATCCAAGCTGGTTGTTCCTTTTCTGGAGTATTATATTCAATTCTAAGATACATATTTTAGGAGAGTCAAAGGCTAGCTTAGATGTCCATAAAAAAGTAACTAAGATGGTGAGAGATGATAATATAACCTATACCCTTGCTATGAGAGGAGGCTTTGAAAGAAATAGGACTATTTAACATGGATAACAGAAGTCTTGGGAGTATATGTAGCAAAGATGACAGTCATCAAATATTTGAATGGATATTATGTCAAAAAGGAATTAACCTTGACCTGCTTGCCCCAAATGGGAGATCTAGAAATGTTGGGATTTTGGCTCAGTGTAAAATAAAACAATAATCCACATCTTAACTATTAGAACTGTCTGAAACTAAAATGGGTTGATTTAGGAGGAAGTAGACTCATTCTCTTTGGAGGTCTCCAAGTAGAGTCTGGGTGATCATGTTTTGGTGGTATTTCTTGTGTTTGAGTATAGTTTGTCCAAATGATCATTTACTTTTTTTCCTGACTTATATTATCTGATTTTTTAAATGAACAAGGAAAAGGATAATTAAGTGACTAAATTATGCCATCCCTTCCTTATTTGATGAAGTGACTAGTGTTTCATATGAATGCAAAAACAGCTGAGTTTGAAGCTGAAAGATACAAATTCTGGTTCTGCTGCTTTCTTTTGGTGAGAATACTCCTTTCCCCATTTTCCCCATTCTGCAAAATAAAGGTGCTGAGTTCAACTTTTCTAAGTTGTCTTCCAGTTCTAAATTTAATGTGGTTTGGCCCAATCTCAGAAATTGATTTTTAGAGACCATTATTATCCACAGAAACCTGATAACCAAAGCCCTGATTGCTGATTGATCACCCTCCAACTAACTTCTTGTCTCTGAAGAAATTACAGCCTTATTCCAGAGTTTCCTCAACAAAGAAACCTTCACAATGCAAGGCAAGTTCTTCAAGTCATAGCCTAAAATTCATTACCTTTGACTAACACAATTGCTCTTCCTAGTGAACCCTGGGAATTTTGAATAATGCTGATTTATTGGCTCTTAGAGGAAAGCACTGTTAGCAGTGGATTGCAAGTATTATCTCCCGGGCAATTTTTTACTTTTAAGTTATCCCGATTTTGTTTCAAGGAAGGAATAGAGAAGTTTTTACTTTTAATTTGGATCATTAATTTCCCCAAGTCATTTGGACAGCAAGGTACTTCAAGCCTCCTCAGCAGTTTGCATGAAAGACGACTTCTAAAGTACCTCAATTGAGTGCTTCTTATTCAAAGTTTAAGGCCTTCATTAGGAACCGACTATATTGCCTATGGAAGATTTATGAGCATTGGATTTAACCAGAAGTGACGGAATAATGATAAGATATGCAACTTACCAGAAAGTGTGGCTGAATGCCTCTACTTTTTCAAAGTGCCATTAGTATTATAGTCAATTGAAAGTAAGTGAAAACAAGCTTGGGCTGAATCTGATAAAGATAAGGTTGGAAGTTTTCTTCTTTAATTATTTATTTTGCCATCACAGTGCCTGAGGGAAAAAGAATTTTTCATTGCAATGAAACAAGAGCTAACATCATCTTTTAACTTTGTGTATTTCATTGAGTCTTACTGTGAAAGGGATCCTAAAAAAGGGCTTCTTTTTTTTCTTCTCAAACAATCTTGACTTTGAGTTGGAAGGACCCTTAGAAGAATCAAAGGATCCTTTCCAAGTGAGGAAACTGAGGCTTAAAGGGTTCCAGTGTCATGACTTAGGCCACATGGGATAGCAAATGATAGAGATAGAATTCAAATGAGGTCTTTAATATATAATCTTCTACTCTTTCTACTCTGCCATATTGCCTCAATTTTTTAATTACAAAGTGTTCTGATTGATTTATAACTCTGATGCTCCATGGTGATAAATGTTCTCTGTTAACATGCTTTGCCTTTTATGGGAAATCTTTCTAAGACCAAGATTATGATCCCATTTTATTGACCTGACACAGAAGTGTTATTTATATTTTTGCCATTGTTTGACTGGTACCATTGGGAAAGGGAAGAAAAGGGAGAAGAGAAATGGAATAAGCAATTATATGGTACCTGCTGTATATCAAACCCTGTGCTAAGTGTTTTTCATAAATATTATCTTTTTTTTTTCATCTCCCAACAACTGTTAAAGAAGGTATTATTATTATTTCCATTTAGAAATTAAGTGACTTGGTTATGGTCACACAACTGGTATCTGAGGTCATATTTTAAGTCATAGCTTCCTGATGTTATGCCCAGTGCACTATGCATTGTGCCTCCGGTTACCAATAAAGCAGTAGTTAATAACTGAGCTGTTGGTACCTTGGACAGAGGTAGCATAAAGTGATGGTCTGAAGCTGATTCCTAGATTTAACCCAGAAAGATGGTCATGGAGTGTTATCATGAGCAAAGAAAGCACAGTGCTAGGTTAGTATAATAGGATCAAGATAAATAAAAAGTCTGACAGGTCCAGGGCCTTTGAAATGTTGTAATGAGGTGTATGGGATGTTCAAGTTGGATCTATGCTATGAGGGCTTTTTCAGACTTTTCATCTACTTTTGATACCTACCTGCCACCCAACGCTCACCTGTGGCTCCAAGAGCTGGTACCATGTTCAGGGGCCATACTCTATCATGGAAGACAGACTAGACCAGGTTGAGAGTAATTGATGAGCCCATCAGTGGGTTACAGGGATGTCTACCCTAATCATACAAAAACTTCCCCTGCTGCAATGGGTAAAATAAAAGAAGCAGTTTGTTCCAGCTGCCATGAAGTGGGTGAAACAAGTGCTGAGGAGCATTTTGTGGATTTTGGCCAAGCTTCAAAGACACTAAAGTTATTTAATGCATACTAATCTATCACTAAACAGATATTTTAATTTTTGTCTTACCATTGGGCTTTAATAATTAGACGAGAGAATGAAGGTTGAGCATAGAAGCACAAGTTTGACCCTGTTCTTATGTTCAAATGTAGTAAAGCCAATAAAAATTTATTTAACACCTACCATTTATTAGGAACTATGTTAAGTAATAGGAAAGGTGTGTCCAGATATGCCCTACAAGGTTTAGAAGATGTCATCCAGTGTTGTCCTCTTTGTAGAAATAGTTGTTTCTATTTCCAGGTAAGAAAACTGGGGAAGAGAGGAGGTGTAAACTGATAAGAGTGATTGACTTGACTCCAAGCCCAATGTTCAAATCACTGGATAAATTCTCAATAGTCCTTTTAAGTGGTCCTTCAGTTTATGTTAGATGGTGTGTTTATTAATGAATTAGGAATTTTTCTACAGCCAAATAAACTCAATGTACTATAAATTTAATAACTGGTAGAAATCAGGGGATTTGCCTACTTCTCAGAAGTCCCTTTATAACTGAAGTGTAAGGATAAATGGATATTATCAGTAAACATCAAAATTGATACTCTACCATGGTTCAGCCCGTATAACTTTTTATGTTATCAATGTTTGTGAGCTTTTCTTTTTACTGATTTGTAAGCCTGGGATGCTTACACCTTTTAAATTTAAATCCTCTTTTTAATTCATGCTTTTGGTTTAGATTTCATAGGATATTCTTTTATGAGTCCTGAGAATGGACTCAACAATTTTACAACCAAAACAAAAACTTTGGATTTGCCTTGATTTATACTTATAAATTACCAGCAAAGTTTCCTTCCTAGGGGTAGTGCTGTCTCTCTCTCTCCCTCCCTCCTTCTTTCTCTCTCTGTGTCTCTCTCTCTTTCTGTCTTTTTGTTTCTCTCTATGTTTATATAGTCATCTATATCTATCTATCTATCTATCTATCTATCTATCCATTTCCTAATCCTTTATTGTTGTTTTGTCATGTCTGATTCTTCATGACCTCTTGGACTATACTTCTAAGGGGTTTTCTTGGCATTTACCATTTCCTTCTCCAGTAGATTAAGGCAAAAAAAAAAAAAACCTAGCTTGCACATTCTAGTGAAAGAATCTGAGATTGGATTTGAACTCATGTTTTCCTTACTCCAGGCTGAACTTTCCACCTACTGAGCCACCTAGAGCCTCTGAAGATATGAGCTCACTTAATCCTGGGGGCTAGGTCCTGTTATCATCACCCCGATGTCATAGATCAGAAAATTGAGAGAGATTAAGTAACTTGGTCAGGATCACACAGTTAGCAAGAGTCTGAGGCAGAATTCTCATTCAGATCTTCCTGACTTCAAGTCTAACACTTTATGCACTAGGCTACCTCAAATTTTTTATTACAAAAAGAAAAGATCTTCTCTTTTTTATAAACAGTTATCCAAGTCTAGCATCTAATACTCCGGCTACATCACAGTTTAAAAAATAATCCCTCAGCTGGTTCCCTTTTGCAGTTATTTTAGCGATGCATTATGAAAGGCTTATCATAGGAGCTCTGGCATGAAACCTCGATCCTTCCCCTACTTCCACTGTATATTCTATTTACCTTATGATTTCTGCTATGACATGTTGTTAAATAAATTTAAAGGCCTAGATTGGGTGTTTGGGTACCTGCCTGCATATTATGTTCATATCAATGCAAGTCATGTGTGCTTATCCCAAACTAGCATTTAGTTTGTGATGCAAAGTCTGCCAGGTTCAGCTCACAAAACACTCATACTAAATGGAGAATTTTATTAGAGAAATGAGGCAAGGAAGACCAGCTTCCTGGAAATGGTGAAGACTGATCCCTCCTCCCCCCCCCATGATATCAAAGCATCAGAATTCAAATACATCAGAATTCAGTCATTCACTAAAACTACTTTATGAGTCTCGTGCTTCTTTTGGGAAATGTTTCTTATCAGCAGGATTAAGGTGGGTTTTATGGGGTAGAAAATCATCATCTAATTCAAATAATTAGGAAATATGAACAGCCAAGCAGGACATTATCAAACCTGGGAGGAGCTGTGGACATCTCTAAAAGATATTAATTATTCACTATAGCCATTACAAAGGAAAGGGGAAGCTTCTTGTGACAGTCCTCCTTTAGTGGATGGATGTTGGTCGACATGTCTAACACATTAGCAAAGACTGTTAACAGGAAAAATATTTACTACCATAGGAAATTGGGTTATAAGCCAACCAGAATGCTCCATAATTAAAAAATGGAGACCATATGATATAGGAAAAAAGAGTGATAGATTTATGTCAAAGAACCTCATTCAAAATCGCTTTGTTTTGTTTTATCCTAATGCCAAAATTTCATTTTGATTTTTTTTTCCCTCCGAATTGACCAAATCAAGTTGGTTTTGGCCTCCTATAGACCCACAGCATGAAAACAATTTAGGATCTATTATCAGAGAATCTGAGTTCAAGTTTTATTGCTTCTGTATATTAACTGTGGTTAAATAGTATATCTCAGAAACTCTGAGGGCCTTACTGCACTAATAAGTAAGAGGAAAAGATTATAGTGGATGACCTCTACTAGCTCTTCAGCTAGAATCCCATGCTCCAATGTTAACACAGTTGGAAACTGAATAAAAAGAGACAATACTGGCTATGGAGTTTAGAAATAACTTCAGAGATCATCATTTTCTTTGTGTCTACCCCAAGTCTCTGGTTTTAATAGCAGTGAACAGAGGGGAAGAACCTGATTCAACGTGCTCCTTTGAGGAATTGGCTATTTGATACCCATCTGTCACTGATTTTACAAGTTGCCATTTTTAGACTTGAAGGGTTCATTTTTAGAAATGTTTAAAGCATATGCACTTTTCAACATCTGAGTGAAACATCATGGGTGAATAGATGTTTGATCTTGCTCCACATTCAACATGATTCACAATGTCTAGAATTATTCTTGGCTGCATATTCACACCTCTCTCTCTCTCTCTGTCTCTCTCTCACTCTCTCTATCTCTCTCTCTGTCTCTCTCTCTGTGTCTCTCTTTCTCTCCCTCTCTCCTTTTTTCTCTGTCTCTCTCCATTTATCTTCAGCTTTCTTTCTCTCTCTCTTTTTCTTTTTCCCTCTCTCCTTCTCTCTCCATTTCTATCCATCTCTCTCTCTCTCTCTCTCTCTCTTTCTCTCTCTCTCTCTCTCTCTCTCTCTCTCTCTCTCTCTCTCTCTCTCTCTCTCTCTCTCTCTCTCTCTCTCTCTCTCTCCCCCCTGTCTCTGTCTCTATTTCTCTCTTTTTTCCCTTTATTTCCATCTCTCTCCATCTTTCTGTCTCTCTCTCTTTTTCTCTCTGTCTCTCTCTCCTCTCTTTCTTTTTCTCTCTCTGTCTCTCTCCCCCCTCTCTCTGTCACTGTCTCTGCTTCTCTCTCTTTTTCTTTATTTTCATTTCTCTCCATCTTTCTGTCTCTCTATATATCTTTTTCTCTCTCCTCTCTCTCTTTTTTCTCTCTCCTCCCTCCCTCCTTCTCTCTGTCTCTATTTCTCTCTCTTTTCCATCTCTCTCCATCTTTCTGTCTCTCTGTCTCTGTTTCTTTCTCTCTCCTCTCTCTCTTTTTCTCTCTCTGTCTCTTACTTTGTGTGTCTCTGCCTTCTCAGTCTCAACTCCTTCCTCCCATTTACTTCTGGACCAATCCAACCATCCTCTAATTTCATAGCTGAACAAACAGGCTGGGAAATGTAATTGTCTTGCCAACTGTCACACCATTTCATTGTTGAGATTTTGAACCCTGGTCCTCTAATTGCGCAGTACTGTGCCTCACTGCCTCCCTTAATTTCTGTCCTCTTGGACCCTGTGACTTTCAACCTCTCTGCTAACACTCAGGTGTTTGATGTGGAGACATTTCTGCACATCTTCTAAAAATGTTACATAGCATAATTTATTGTTTTGCACTTAAAATGAAATATGTGATTAAAAATAATTTCTTTATGAAAAATGAAAAACCAAGACATTGCAGAACTAAAGTTGGGGATAACAATAATTGATAATATTTATTTAATGATTTAAATGTTGTAACATACTTCTTTTTACTTTTCATTATTTCCATAGAGATCAATTGAATTCTCTTTGACTTCCTTTTTATACTTAGCTTATGTTTATTATTATTTTTATAGTCATGACAGTAAGGAGAATGTCTTTCCTGTGAAACCAGTAATAATAATGAATATTCAGCCAAGATTGATCAATTCCTAAAGAGATTTAGCCAAATTCATATATTATTGGTTTGTAGAGTTAGTTTTTTTTTTTCTTTCATTAGTTTAGAATCATAGGAGAGAGACTTATCTGGTCCAGTTTTCTCCTGCAGGGGAGAGACATTCAAATTCAACTTTATTTTTCTTTTTGACAACTGAAAATTGACCAATTGATATTCCATATTGTTACACATTTTCAAGAAGACCTTCAGCTATATCAAATACATTTTCCTTTAACTTTTCATTCTTCGTAGTGCAAGCAGAGTTTTATCTTGCTGAGAGCCCAAGAGAAATCTAACAAATTCCTCTTATTCTGAGCAGCAATTTGAATGTCTCTTCTTCTGGGAAACTTCCAAAAGGAAGCAGAAAGAGAGTCCTGATCTTCTAAATAATAAAAGAGAGAGAGAGAGATAGACAGAACGGAGGGAGAAGAGAGAGAGAAAGAAGGAAGAGGTGAAAAGAGGGAAAGACAGATAGAAACAGAGAGAGACAAAGAGAGGGAGAAAAGGATTCATAAAATAATCATAATTCTCAATTGTCATATTTTTAAAGTTGTTATACTTTCTTTGATTCCCCTCAGACTTTGTAGTTACATTGGACTTAGGTAATTATTTGACATAGATGCTAGTATCTACACACTAGGTACTACCCACTTCCTGGAGCAATGTTCCCCAAGACAAACATCCAGGAGGGCCTATTCCTATTTAAATGCTTCTATCAGCTCACTGGTAGTAGTCTATTAAAAATAGCTCTTTAGCTTTCAAATCAGAAGTAGGAACTGGGCACTAATAGGCTCCTGACCGGTTCTGCTGATGGTGACACCAAAGTCAAGGAGGGAATTAAGATTAGTTTCTCTTCCTCTATAAAAACCCAGGACCACAAGGGAGAGGTCAGTGCTGACCTTTTTGCTTCTCACTGCTGCACTTTGAAGTTCAGACCACCCAAATAGCCAGCCTTAAGTTTCCCTGATAATTGAAACCTTTGCCTTAAATTCTTTCCTTCTAATTCCTACTTTCTCATCATTCTAGTAATAATAATAATTATTATTATTAATACTTAGCACTTGCATTGCACTTTAAGGCTTATAAACTCTCTTTATCATCACAACAACCCTGAGATAAGGGCAATTATTATACCCAGTTTCTTTATGAGGAAATTGCAGCAAGCAGGGGTTAATTGACTTGAAACTAAATTTGAATTTAGGACTTCTTGACTCCAGATCTAGTTCTTTATCCATTGTACTCCCTGACGGTCTCAATAATAGAGAGCATTAATACAGTCCTTTAAGGTTTCCAAAGTGCTTTGCAAAGCCATCATTTAATCCTTACATCAACCTTGAAAAGTCATCTTTGAAATATTTCATTTCAGCTTTTATATATATATATATAAATAAATAAATATATATATATATATATATATATATATATATATATATATATATATATATATATATATACACACACACAATTATAGGCTTTATAGGTAATACCTGATTCTATTGAGAAATCTCCTCTTAAGATTATGGACTAAGACAATTAAATGATATTTTCTTGTTCCAACTTTGTTACATAATAGTGCAAATACTATTAGGCCCCTTTTGAATATTAGGAAACTGAAAGTCAGGAAAATTAAATGACTTATCTATCAGATGATACTTTTGTCCCCATGTCTTTTTTGCCTTGTCTTCTTTACAAAGGTAGAGGGAATTAAAAGGTAGAATTCTAGAGTTGGTGGTGTTCATGGGTAAATTCTCCCATTTTCAGAAGGACTCTCTGTCAGGAACTCTATAAGCTTCTCTAAAATGACTTTCAGGATGCAAAGTTGCCAAAGCTTTAATAGAGTCTTTTTGCAATCATTTAAATAGTCATTAAAACCTCTTCTATTCTGCCCATCATATTCTGCCCATGCTTCCTTCATGGTTCACCTTAGTTCAAAAATAAAAATTTTGATTAAAAATGCTTCTTTTGGTGAAACTTTTTTTTTCCCATGGAGAATTGGGTGATTACCTGAATAATTCAATCAACTAGAGAATTTGGATAAATGCATTTTTTTGTGTTCTGTTTTGGAGGGGAGGAAAGAATGAAAATATCTGAATAATTGTCCCTATTCTCTTCTCTATAACATCTAGACATAGCCTAAGAGAAAAATATCTTCTCTCTTTCTCTATATATAGAAATTAATTTTTTCCTATTGATGTATTTTTTGACCTCCATTCTGCCTAGATTTTGCTATGGGTTATTGCTCATGACCTCTAAGGCTGCATCTATTCTAACACTGGACTGACCTCAGGTCATCTTGCCTTTTCTTCCCAAAACAGACTTGTGTATAGACAGAGTTGGGCTATTTGTATAGGAGAAAATTATGAAGGTGGAAGATGATTGATTTGGGCTTCCTAATTCGTTATTCATATTCATACTTGTCAAATCCCCCATTGTTTCTATTGATATCCTTTGTAGCTCTTTAAAGAAGAAAAAATAATAAGTTTGGGTTACAATAGTGGGATTTTTAAGGGGGAAATGTCTTTTATTTAAATTGTCCTAAATTATATACCACTTCCTCTCTTATATGGGAACAGAATATCTTCCTGGTTGCCTGGGATATTGGAGGGCACCATGCTCTCCAGAGATTCTTTTAGTCACTGATAACCTTTAAATTTTTAGACTTAAAGCTTTGATCTTTATTAAAGTTCATGTGCCTCTGGGAGGAATATTACAATAAGCAGTTATCAACCATTTAAGCTTTAATGTTTATTCAAGGTCTGGAAATATTTTGGTATGGAGTAGAAACAAAAAATATGAATATAATAGTCCTCTAGAAGCAGAAGTTAGATAGAAATTATAATTGTGAGATCAGGGAAATGAAAGACCAACTTTACTTATTTACAATTTTCTGCTAATTTGGACCTGTTATCCTTCCCAAAGCAAACACTCATGAAAAAAAAATTAAAAAGGAATTCATTAAGTATATATTCAATACTTTCTATATTTAAAGATACTTAGCTAAGCTCACAGAAAGATGCCACCATCAAAACATGGTCTTCCCCCAAAGAAAAGAATAGTCTATCTGGGAGAAAAATGGTTCATTGTTTCTAAACACTCCCTATCCTCTTTCAGAGGAAGGTGGGCATCTATTTGACACTGGCAGACATATAATAGAAGGGCAATAATCTATTCAGCACTTCTCATAGTTCAAGTATTGTCAGTGCCTTACCATAAATTATCATAAAGGGTCAAACATTATGCCATAGAGATAGTTCTTATTTTTTCATTTCATATTTCAATATTTGACAAGTTATTCCCCTGTTATTATTTAATTTTATTTCATAACTGTCCTGCTCTCTTGCCTAGACATGTGCCCATAATATCTTTTATGCCAATATTAATAATTTTAATAGATTAAATGAATAAATAAATTTAATTTGTTGTTTTTAAAATACATTCTGCAGTCTATTTATGCTTATCATGACTTTTTCCATTGATGATAAGGTCACCTACACTTCAGATTTTGAATGGCTATTCCATAATATGCATCCATATAGCTTCATTAGGATGCAAATGAAAATTTACAATATTAAAAAGATAGATCTTATGGTAGGAGGAACTTAAGAAAAAGCTAAGGAATTTCCCAAAATTCGTTCAGCTTCTGAGTAGCTTCCTTTTATTCAAATCTAGGTGAATTTATTGACTAACTTTATTATTTGTCTAATCATCCCATTGTTGTCTTCTCGAAAATAATCATTTTTATTCACTCTTGTTTCAAGATAAATGACCAGAATGATCTCTGTTGGTTGACTTTGGATTTCCTTTTGGAGAATCTGAGGTGATAGGGTCTTGTAAAAATAATAGAGTAAATAGAAACATTTCTCATAAAGACTTTAGAAAGGATAAAGAAAAGGGCACCAGAAAAATCATCAAGAAATCCAAGGAGAAACTAGAGTAAGTGCATTTCCCTAGTTCAATCTTACACAAAGAAATAACCAGAAATCTGTGGACTCTAGGAATAGAGTTCAAAAAGAAATTTGAGGCTAAAGGTATAGTTCAGTGGAAACATTTTAGGCATGAATTTAATTCAAGGAATTTTAGATCCTGAAACTGTATATTGAGGTTGGAAGATGGATGCTTGGGCCAGACTATGTAAGGGTCCCTATAATCTACAAATAGGAAACAATCACTCCAAAATGGAACTTTGAATCATGTGAGGCTTAGGCTAGACCTGTAAGTCAATGATAAGGGTAGTCCTTTAGGTAGATTGATACAACATAGACCATCAACATTTTGCCTCACAATATTCAACTTTCAATAGACATCCAGGAATAGACCACTTTGCATATATCTCCCAGAGGTAGTATTTTGTCATGATGCTCCTGAGATCCTTGAGGAAAACAGGTCATTATTATATTAGGTAATATAGGTAACATATCTAAGTAATACAAATCAGTATCATTGAAGTCCTCGTCATTCCCTCTGGTACATAGAGGCAGGTCCTTAGACAAAGTTAAATGTAGGAAATAAGGCTGGAAAAGGAGTAAACAGAAGAAAATATAAACAATAAAGAAATATTACAGAGCCAAGCATACTTAAAAAAACAAACCCAGAAGAAGAAAATAATTTCATCTTATCTAAAGCAGAGCCTTCACTAAGAAAAACACAGATTTGCCACAAAATCTATTGGCTTTCATGGAATAAATAAATCAAAAAATTGTGAAATGATCATATAAAACAATAAGCCTAGAGAAAACTTGGGAAGAATGAGAATTTTCAATGTAGGAATTTGAAGAATAAGTAACTTAGAAGAAGAGGTACAAAAACATAAACAAGTAATAGATTCCTTGAAATTTTTATTAAGCTATTTAGCAATAACTTTAGTAAGAAATACCGGAACAAAATGAAAGCTGGGAAAAATAAAGATGTATGTATATATGTATCTCTTGTTTAAGAACAACTCACTTGGAGAATAGGTCAAGGAAAGATGATTCAAAAGGCCTCAGACTATCTGAAAATGTCAACCATAGGAAGACTAGATAACTTTTCAAGAAATCAAAAATCAAAGTTTTTAGAACAAGAAGGGAAAATGAAAGTAGAAAGAATCCACTAATAATTTATTGAAAGAAACTCCAAGATAGATTTGCCCAAAAATGTCATAGATCAAATCCAGAACTTCTATGTCAAAGGAAAAAAAAACTTTAAACAAATAGAAAGAATTCAAATATCAAGGAATTATGGTTATGATCACATAAAACCTGGCTTGCTAATACTTTAAAGAAAAGATTTTGAGATAGATCAAATAATAAAGCTTACTACCAAAATTAACTTGTTTGTTGAACTGAGGATAACCTTATGGAATGCGTAGGCAAGAATAGTTGTGGGAGAAATTTGTCCTTTAATAAAAGAAAGAATTTCCAAATATTACTGGTAAATAAAAGAGCTGAGCAAATATTTGAAATGTGAACAAGAGTCAAGAGAACCCTGGAAATATAAATATGTTTAATCATTTTGAATGGATCATGTTGTGCTTAATTATTTCTCTTTAAAATGTATTTAAAACAAATACAAAATAGAAAAAAGAAAAAAAAATCAGAAAGAGAAAAGAATTTGCCATGCATACAGCAGAACAGAAGAGGATTCAAAATATTAAATGAATTTCTTTATCAAGAAAGCCTATATAATAAATAAATATAAATAATAAAAAGTATTTATTATTGTGTTCAGAGATGTCTATCTTTTCTTTGTTTCTTTGTAGGTTTTCTTTTGTTTTCTCCCATGTACTTTTTACTTTATTCTTTTTTTGCTTTTTCTTCTTCCCCATCTTCCTTAAGAAGGTTACAATTAAGCATAGATATATCGATATCTCTATTTACAAAGAAAGAGATATAGATAGATACCCAATACATACACATAGATATTTGTAATCCTACACATATATATATGCATATATATTCATATACATTCACATAAGACTGTACTATGTATGTCCTCTGTTTCTCTGAAGGTAGATAACATCATCTTCAATAAGTCCAAGTTTTTCCATATTTTTCTAAGTCCACCAACTCATTACTTCCAATACATGGCAATATTCCAACCTTAAACTGTCTAGTTACTAAAACATTATTGATTGAATCACTGAACTACTGAGAAGAAAGTCTTTCATGGTTGATCATCTCACATTATTGCTGTTATTATGTAAAATGTATTCCTGGTTCTGCTTGTTTTGCTCAGTATCAGTTCATATAAATTTTCCAGGCCTTTCTAAAATCAGCTTGTTCATCATTTTTATATAAAAATAATATTCCATTACCTTCATGTACCATTTCTCTTCAAAGTCACAAGCATTTTTAATTGCTAAATAAGTTTACTTTTCTCAGTCTTGATTCTCCTTGGCCTATAATTTTTCAAACTGCTGATCTCCATTTTTCTGGATATTTAGGTTTTCATAGATTTTGAGTATATTTATCAATATGCTTAGAGTTTACACAAATGAAGTATGTCTTTAAATACAATATCTGTTTTCTTTTTCTTTGTATTCTCCAATACCTTGTATATAGTAAGTACTTAATCAGTATTTCTATATATTATTGACAAAGCCCATCAGCAAAAGATAGAAAAAGAAAATCCATTGAAAATAACCATAGACAAATGAACAAAACCAAGAACTATATGAACACAGCTAAAAAACACTTTTTTACAAATAAAACCAGATCTAAACAATTAGAAAAATATCAATTGTCCATGGCTAGGCCAAGCTAATATAAGAAAAATGACAATTCTGCCAAAATTGGTCTAATTGTTTTGTGCCATACCAATCAAACTCCCAAAAATTATTTTCTAGAACTAGAAAAAGTAATAACAAAATTCTTCTGGAAGTACAAATGGTTAAAAACAGCAAAGGAATTAATGAAAAAAACTATAAAGGATGGTAGCTTGGTAGTACCAAACCTAAAACTATATTATAAATCAACAGTAATCAGAATGCTTTGGTACTAAGAAATACAGTGATGGATCAGTGGAATAGATTAGATACCCAGGATATAATAATAGAAACTCATACCAATCTAGTATTTGATAAATCCCTCCAGCTTCTGGATAAGAACTCACTGTTTGATAAAAATTATTGGGAAAAATGGAAAAAAAAAAACAAGATTAAAAGGGAAGTACAAAGCTGAGAAAAAAATTTACAGGCAATATTTTTGATAATGGTCTCATTTCTAAAATATATAAAGAATTGTGTCAATTTAGAAGAAGACAAGTCATTCCCCAATTGATAAATGGTCAAAGGATATGAACAGATAATTTTCAGATGATGAAATTAAATACATTATTATGCATGTGAAAAATGCTCTAAATCATTCTTTATTAGAGAAATGCAAATTAAAACATCTTTGAGGTACTACTTCACACCTCTCAGATTGGCTAAAAGATAATGTTAATGATAAGATAATGATAAATGTTTGAGGGGATCTGGGAAAATTAGTACTTTAATGCATTGTTGAGGGAGTTGTGCAATGATGCAACCATTCTAGAGAGCAATCTTGAATGATACCCAAAGGACTATAAAGTTATGCATACCCTTTGACTTGGCAGGGCCATTATTGGGTCTATATCCCAAGAAAATCATAAAGAATAAAGGACCCACATGTCCACAAATGGTTGTAGCAGCAGCTCTTTTTTATGGTGGCAAAGAATTGGAAAATGAGTAAATGCCCATCAGTTCAGAAATGGAATATTTTCTGTAAAAATTGATGAACAAGCTGATTATAGAAAGGCTTGCAAAAATGTATGTGAATTGATGCTGAGCAAGACAAACAGAACCAATAATAGCAAGAATGTGCTATGATCAATTATGAAAGACTTGGTTATTCTCATTGGTTTAGTGATCCAAAGAAATCCCAATAGACTTTGGACAGAAAATATCATCTGCATCCTGAAAAAGAATTGAGACTGAATGTAAATCAGCACATGCTATTTGCACTTTTTTTGTTGTTTGTTTTTACCTCACCCATGTTTTCTCCCTGTTGCTTTGATTCTTCTCTCCCAAGATGATTTATAAAGCAATAAGCAATATGTATTAAAAATAATTAAATTTACTAGGAAAAAAAGATTCTTATTCACCATCCAGAAAATGCATAGTAAACAATGATAAAAAAAATTGCCACAGGCTTTGAAGTAAAAGATAGAGCAATCCATTATGTATATTCACAACTTGGTCTCCAAGCACTAATGTGGATGGTCACCAAGAAGAGCAGATTGTGCTCCACTTTTGTTGGCTTTTGTTCTCTAATTTCATTTGGGTCTGACTCTCCATAATCCCATTTGGAGTTTTCTTGGCAAAACGTACTGGATCAGTTTGCCATTTTCTTCTTTAGCTCATTTTATAGAAGAGAAAACTTAGGCAAATAGGGTTAAGTAACTTGGCCAGGATCAGACAGGATCAGAAACATGAATCTTCCTAACTTCAGGATATGAAACTCTAGACCACATGGCTGTCTAGACATTCATTTCTCCATTCTTTATAACTACTCTATTCCATTGCTCTCACACTTTGTCTCACAGAATAATCCTAATGGTCCTTCCAGATTTTCACTTAGATAATGATCATTTCCTTTGTCTTCAGTTCCACAGGCTTAACATCCCACTTCCTTTGCCCAGTCTTCAAATGGATAAAAATATTATAGTTTTAGAGTATAATTGGGGCTTAGGGGTCACCTAGACCATTAGAAAAGGTTCTAATATTCTCCATTATCTTCATGTAGGCATTGTGCTAGGTCATCCAATGATGTAGTTTTAGCAGTTTGAACATAGGCTGGTCCTTCCTAAACTGCTAACTTAAGAGAAGAGATTTCTTTTAATTGAGTGCAATGATTGGTAACCTCACACCAGAACAGTTTAATTCTTGGGGGGAAAATCAATGTTAAAAAAAGTTAAAACAAAAGAAAGAAATCAATTTTTGAAGGAAAAAACTCACTAGCAAACATTTGCATGTCCTGTATACCAAATCATCAGTTGATATATTGATATTTCTATGTTTCAAGCAGTACTCTTAGAAACTCTGCATAAGCACAATAGTGCTTTATTTTGGCGAGCTTGCTGCTGAGAGTTAAGTTCGTTTGTGTGTTTCATGATCTTGACCTTAAAAGTGAATTATTAGTTTGTAGACTCCCCACTATGAAGCAGTTTTTCATGGTTGGGCAAGTGCTATGAAAGATGTGTCAAGTGGTATCCCTTAGGAATCACTTCTATGGTCCAGGATGTCTTTATTGATACCATAGATTTAAAAATAATTGTGAATATATACATGACATATATTCAGAGAACATTAAATTAGAGACTGTTAATATCCTGGATCAAACAAAGAAAAGCAGAATATCTTTAGAAAATTTAAAGAAAAACAAAGTATGAAATGCATGTGAGATTAAAGCCCAGATTAAATTTGTTTTCCTCATTTTAATTTATAAAAGAGGAGAATTATTCTATGTATGTGTAGTTTTTAAAAACAATAAAGGTTAAAATAAAGAACAGAAATTCTTTCTAATTGGAGGGCATCAGATAATATATAGTATGATTTTTTCCAGTATAGTGCAGTATTTTAAAAATAAACACTTTTCTTCAAATGTTCATTTTGTAAATGCTTGGCACAGGGGAGAAAAAGGAATATAATCATGATTGGGATTAGTGGCCAAACCATTATGTGTTTAAGTAATTAAAACTCTCATCCACTGGATTTAGCTCTCTACAATTTCCTGAGTAATTGATGTGCTACTTGTCCAGGGAATGAGATTCCATCTCCAAAGAAAAAAATTATTATCTCCCAATTTGAAAATGAAGTAACACTGTCCAAAACAAAGCAAAACTGAAAATAATGAAACCAATCTATGCATTCTAAATGGCTTGGAAGTAAACTCTTTTTCTTTCTTTCTCCCTCTTAAAAATACAGCTTAAAATATGGCAATTTAGCAAAGAATGGCTCAAATTTATTTCCTGAAGCCAATTTCCAGTATGGTGGCTAACGCCCGAAACAACAAGATAGTATCTTTTAGAAAGATGGTTGAAAAGACAGATCTGCATGAACAAATGAAAGCCAGGAAATCTATGTAGAAACATAAATATAACTTTTCTTTGAAAAATCCATTTTCTCCTTGGCTAGCTTTCCCTTGCAACAACATATCACCGACACAAAAGGTGTTCAGTCCCAGTCACAAGCAGCAAAAGATTGATTAGGGAAATGGGCCTTGGGAGTATAGCACAGATTTGATAAATGGAGAAGGGGAGGGGGTTGTTGTCAGATACTAAACCAATGAGGCTTTACACATTTCTGTTTGAGACCTCAAATGTTTGCACTTTTCAAACAGGAGATTGAATTGGGAAAACACACATTTTAAGGGTTTTAAGAGAGAGACAGCAGACGTGTATACCTGCTAAGGTATTAGCAGACCACTCTGAACTGCTGCAGATACAGTCATTAACAAAGGGATTTGCTTTGTCTTTCTTTGCATGTCATTCAAAATCAGTGCCTTTGCAAAATAAGCCCTATCCAGAGACTTGCAAATTCTTCAAGATCAAAACAAAGCAGAGATGAATTTCGGGCTACTTTAAAAAAAAAGTGACATCATAAGCTCTTCCTTATTTTGAAGAGCATGTAAATTCAACTTAAAGAAATATAAGAGGGCAAAGATTTTGTAAACACACACAAATCACCACCATCTTCTAGCTTGACATGTTTACCTCGCACAGAGCTCTGTGTACCTAAATTTATGTGCACTTCAGAACATACAAGAATGGAGCTCATTAAATTTAAAAGAATGGAGCAAGAATCCAATGTGCTTCCTACTTTCCAACACGAACCTTCTGATCTGGTTAGTCTGACCTATTCAGGCTCCATAAATAACTTGGATCACTTTCTCTTCTCTCTTGTTTTAACTTTGTTTATACTGTACGTTCTATTATGTGGCAAGCAATGCTCTTATAAGGTAAAGATGAATACAAAATAGCTGCTGCCTTCAGGGAGCTTATAGTCTATTGAGAGAAAACAACAAAGAATAATTGGCAGAAAAATAGGGAAAATAAACACGAAGTAATTTCGCAGTGAAAGAGTATCACTAGCAACTAGAAAAGGGGGCTATTGGGAGACAACAGCAGGGGAATATAGTTCAGGCTTGGGACAGTTTATGCAAAAGCACAGAATGAGGAGATGGTATATTATATTAGCATCTTAATGATATATTTACTTAATGGTTTGCAATGTTCTTAATTCTTCTTTAGATGTTAGCATTCCAACTATAATTCAAGTAATGGCTCTACTAATTCCTACTTTATATCATCTTCCCTCACCATCCTAGTTCACAATAATCTCTCCCTCTTATAAGTTTGGTGAATTTTATGTAGTAGAAATGTGTGTTTTTCCCCCCTTCTACTTCCCTTCCTCACTATCTGGGGTGAAATTATGTCAAGGCAATGCTTAAATTACTACACAACTATAATCTTAGATTTCTACATTTAAATAGCAACTATATGTCATTATTTATATTGATTTTCTATATTCCATTTCTTTTTAATTTTTTAAAATTTTCCATTTATTTTTAGATTTTTTTATAATGAAGCATTAGAGTGTTTTGTCAAGTTTTTAACTCTCTAAAATTATTTATTTTACCAAGAAACATATTACCTGGATTCCTGGGGAAAACCATCAGACTATAGAATCACCAACCAACTTAAGGTCAATGTCAAAGATGAATAAATGAATCAAAAAATATGTTGGGGTCCATTAAATTTTAGGAATTATAGGAATATAAATTCAATGGAAAAACAGTAATTAGTTGCAGAGAGACAGACGGCACAAGTGTAACCTTTTTCTGACTCCAGGGTAGTTTTTTCCTGGATTCACAGAAAGACTGGAACAAAAACCCCACTGAAGAAGAGCTTCATGATAGACAGGCATCTTTGTCCAGCACAACTTTGGAAGGGGAACTCAGGGAGAAATTTTGTCTCCTTCCTAATTGAATCTGTAAAGAAGTCTTTTCCATGGTATAGACTGTTCTCATTTTAAATAATTATGCAAATTCAACTCCAGGCAAGTGGTGGCAGGGACAGCGTCACTGGTACAGCCCATGGACATGAGTCCTTCACTCTGAAGTCTCTCAGCTGCAGGCCACATAGCTGCTGAAGGATGGGGAGATGGGTAGGGAGAGTATACTGAGATGAGACCTGTGACAGAACTTGTGATTGTTTTCTTTGTTGATGATTTTTTATTTAAAGCTTTTTTATTTTCAAAATACATGCAAAGATAGTTCTCAATATCCACTTTGTAAAAATCCTATGTTTTCTCCCTTCCTTCTTTCATCCCCTCCTCTAGAGAGTAAGCAATCCAATATATGTTAAACATGTGCAGTTATTCTGTACTTATTTCCACTTTTATCATGCTGCACAAGAAAAATCAGATCAAAAAGGAAAAAATGAGAAAGAGAACAAAAAGTAAGCAAACAACAAAAAGTGAAAATATTATGTTGTGATCCACATTCAGCCCCTACAATACTCTCTCTGGGTGCAGATATTTTTCTTCAATTTGTGATTTTTTTTCTAGGAAAAGGGCAAGTGATGTCTCTTGGAAAGAGAAGAGAATGGAAGAAAGTGCTTAGAGTACATAGGGCAGTTACACTGCATTAGAAGAGCTGGAGAATGCTAGGCTTATGACCCTAGAACTCTGAATGAGGAGTGATTTTTTATAAGAAGGGGCTTTTGTGTCCCTGCAGAGAGCTGCTGAAAAAATTAAGAGGAAATATGACAAAAATAGCCACAGGAAATAGAGATCTAGTACAAAAGTCTCATAGTTGAGTAACTACTAGAAGTGGTCTTTCCCAGTGTTCTTATAGAGAGTATATTGTTGGTGACAGAGACTTTTTTAGTCTCTAAGAAAATGTTCCTTCCTGATGGATATCATTTTCCATGATTCCACTTTGGTTTTTCCAAATCTCCAACTTTGCAAATGCAAAGAGCTCCCAATATGGGAACCTCTTCCTCAATAAAGACTGGCAACGGATTTAAAACATCATCTTGCAGAGTTGCCTGGGATGGGAGGTACCACAAGATTTACTAACCTGCCTATGGTGACTAGTCAGTATGTCTCAAAAAAGGAATCAAACCCAGATCTTCCCAACTCCCACTTCAAATCTCTCCAGCGCAGAGCTGATTTTTATGTCTGCTAAGTGTTCCATTTATTTTATTTTACCTGCAAATGAAGCCTTTCTTCTTTTAAGCTCGATAAAATATGTGCTATCAAGGGAAGTTGGTGATAATATATTGAGTAGTGTCATATAGTAACATGTTGCACCCTGCTCCCACCCACTATGCAGTAATTCATTATCTTCTGAGAGATGCTCATTATTAATTCTTTGGAGATTGGTGCTCCATGGCTGGATGACTTACAACAACACTGATAGAATATTGATGTCTTGAAAAGATGCTTTTTATTTTTGAGGGAGACATAGAGGGCATTAAAAGAACTCTGTGATTTCACAATGGTAATCCAACCTAATTTTCTGTTTCATTCTGAGCCCAGATAACTGTCCAATTGAAATGTGTCTAAGATTTATATGTGGTAATATAATTTCATATTTTATACTAGATGATTGTCATCTTCTTTGTCTATCTGTCATCTATCTACCTAACTAGTTTTTGTATCCATCCATCTGCATCTTCCTAGAAGGTTCCACTATGGTATCTCATCATAATGTACAAATGTTCCCAGATTCTCAAAGTCAAATGCAGAATAGTATTGCCTCCTCCAGTCCTTACCACTCTGGAAAGGTTTCAAATGATGGACAGATTACTAGGAATTATAAGAGATTGTGTCCTATTATATCTGACTTTAAGAACCCAAGATAATCTTTATGTCATGATGAGATACCAGAGTAAGACTTTTGTGAAAGATACATGAGATTATGCATTTATCTGAAGTCAAGTCTAGATAAGTCTGGAGTGATCCATTAGTAGCTTTGTGGTATAGTGATGAAAATCATGGTACTAGATTAACGCTTGAATTCTATCCCCTTGAGATTTTATTTTTCTCTTCATATCTGGCAGTGTCAGAGCATAGGGACTTAATAAAAGTTTGTTAACTAATCTATCTATGGATTCAAAGACAGTATGTAATTTGTCTCAGTGGAGAGGGTAACCTTATTAATAAAATGGAAGATTCTTAAGGTTTTAAGATAATTATGTGTATTTGTGAACAAATATGTGATTTTCCTCATTTTTTGAGTGACTCAAAAGCATTTCATGGTCAATATCAATCATTTCTAAAAGTCTAGGCTGAAATTTCTGAAAGCTCCTCTGCCTGGGAGCATAAATAGATCAAGGGCAGCCAGTAGAACACAAAATCGGATACATCTTACCAAGGTAAAAAGAATCTAAACATGGTCTCACCAATGGACTATATGTCTGTCATCCAAAGATAACCCTAAATTTGAGGAACAGCTTTGACAGGTTGGTTACAGATTACTGAAAATAAAATTTTCAGTCACAAATCCTAAACAACATCTATTTGGTCAGAGCAAATGTAGAGCAGGTCTACATTGATATAATTTATTTTTGCACGCCCAAAACACAGTTCACTTTCTGACAGACATTAAACACTTAAATACTTGTTGAATTGAATTGGAATTAGATTTATTCAATGTGACAAAAACACAGTTCTTTGACATACACCTTGAAATCATTAAGAAACAAATGAAATAGATGTTAGAACATGAAATTGTCCTTCTTTATGTAAGAATAGCCCCAATTTTCTTTTGCCTCTGATTCTCGATTTTTAGTAAATGAAGATGATACTATAATACATATTTGGCAGTGATTTTTGTATCTGTAGTTAAATTTGTTACATGAGGGTTTTATATAATATTGACATTAAACTGTCCCTGAATATATATGTTGTTGTTCATTTGTTTTCAGCCACATCCTATTCTTCATGACCCCATTTGGAATTTTCTTGGCAAAGATACTAGAATAGTTTGCCATTTTCTTCGTTGGTTCATTTTACCGATTAGGAAACTGAGGCAGGCAGTGACTTGCCTAGGGTTAGGCAGCTAGTAAATATCTGAGGCCAGATTTGTACATGAAAGATAAGTTTTCTTGATTCTAGTCATGGTTCTTTATCCATTGTCCAACCTTAAATGAAGCTCTGCCAAGTGCAAGATATCTTGTAAACTATTTTTCTTTTTTAAATTCAAAATAAAACTACACTGCAATTTAAACTATTTAAGGGACTGAGATTTCTTTCATAGAGTAAAGAATTATGGCTTTCAGTATAATATTTTCAATTTAGGGATGTTTCAAAATCAATCATCTGTGAAATATGTGACAAATATGCAAATGTTTAAAATAAGGAAAAAATCATGTTTACCCAGTGAAGTCTTTTGTTCTATGTTGCCAACTTTTTCACAATCCTAATTATTTTCAAAACTTGAAAGTTAATATTTGGCTATCCTCCCAGACTTAACTTTATTTGCTACCATCAAGAAGCCGAGGTATGGAATTTTACCTTTTAGAAGGAAGGTAGAAGAATTCCTTTTGTTTTTTATTTTTTTCTGATTATTTTTGGTCCCAGACCTCCAAGGTAGAATGCTTATTTTCATCACTGGTCTACTTTGGGCATATGACATTTCCAGGTATAATCAAATAACCAAAAAGCAGATTTAGAATTAATGGCTCTGGGGCAGCTAGATGGCACAATGGATAGAGCAGGAATCCTGAAGTCAGGAGGACTTGAATGCAAATCTGATTTCAGTCACTTAACACTTCCTACCTGTGTGACCCTGGGCAAGTCACTTAACCCCAACTGCTTCAACAACAACAAAAAATATAAAATCAATGGCTCTGTAGGATAGCCCTAATGAAAGAATTGAATTTTTCAGTTTTTACCGAGGCTGTTAAATACTTGCTATTCTGTGAGGGTAGAGGTCAAATGAACTCCAATGAATTGGAATCAATGATCT
Organism: Sminthopsis crassicaudata; assembly: GCF_048593235.1. NCBI lineage: Eukaryota > Metazoa > Chordata > Mammalia > Dasyuromorphia > Dasyuridae > Sminthopsis > Sminthopsis crassicaudata. The sequence continues at coordinate 212,421,484 of NC_133622.1, read as the reverse complement.
CAAATGAATGAGAAACCATTTATTAAATGTTTACTATTAGCCAAGCACCATGCTTGTGAATTTAATTGAATGGGATAGCACTTGTAATGAATATGCTCTTGATCAGGGGTACAGTATTTTTTTTTCTTGTCATTAACCACAGCAAGATATTTGGTATTTGACTTAATTCTTGGCTCAATGGCTCATCTGATGCCTTTCTATGGCATGCAGGTGACTTTCAGTCCCAGTCCTACAATTCTGGGATCATATGATTGAGAGTTATCATTGACATTAAATATCAGGTAGCCAAAATGCTTATAACTCATGCCAGTGGAAAACAAACTCTAATGGTTCCTGCTAAGGTTTAAAAGACTCCATGTGTGTCCATAGATCCCCATGATGGAATACATGTGTAAGTATGTATATATATTTATATATATATATATATATATATATATATATATATATATATATATATAGTATATATATATGTGTATATATATATTATATATATATAATATATACATAAAACATTTGAGAAGGGACTTAGATATGTTTAAAGCCTATAATTACCAGGTTCCTTTACAGATTGCACATTTGGTTTTGGAATGGATCTCAGAGATTTAGATCAATTTCTCATTTATAGGTGACAAAACTGAAATCATGGGTAGAATGACATTTCCAAGGTTGCCCAGAGATGATGCATCAGAGGGAAAATTTGTACCCAGATTATTTGGCTTCATGACCAGTACTTTTTCAGGGTGATAGTTTTTTTGGTTTTTTTGTTTGTTTGTTTGTTTTGGGTTTTTTGGTCATTACACTTTTCAGAGACTTTCTAATAAGCTGGAAACATGTCAACACAAAACATTAGTGTATTATCCAGTGTAAGATTTGCTCTGTGAAATGATCAAGTGATCTGGAAGAAGGGCAAAGCCTCTAAAATGTGGACAACTTCACTGTTTATGCCCTGTACCCACCCCTAAATTACTATTCTTCATAGATAATTTTACATAAACTAATTGTAGGTTTTTTTTTTGGTAATTTTCTCCTATGCTAGATATATTAAAGAGCACTATAATTCATCACATCCTTTCTATGTTGTCTTGAACTTTGACTCAACAAAATCAAATTACTCCTAGTATCTTTGGACATTTCATATTGTTTAGACCTTTAAAGGCTAAATAAAAATTTTCATTTGAAGATGGTTTCCTTGAATAGATTTTGAGACACATACCTCAGCATTAGATTTTTACATTGAGAAGAACTTGAACTGTACTGGAGTCTTACCAAATTTGGGGATTGGGGAGTGGAAAGAAGAGGGAAGGAAATATATATAAATAATATTAATATTATTAATAATATCAATAATAATATTACTATTATTAATAATTATTAATACTATTAATAATAATATTAATAATATATTAACATATAATATATATATGTTTACTATATACTGACATGATACTCTCTATTTTATAATTATTCTCACTTGATCCTCATTTCCACCCTTTGAGTTAGATGCTGTTATTATTTCCATTTTACAATTGATAAAGGCAATTATCATATACCTAATAAGTGTTTGAGAACAAATTTAAAGTCAGATTTTCCTCCAGGTGCACATTCTATTCACTAAACTAAATAGCTATTTTTAAAGGAAGCTATGGTTTTTCATAATCATCCTTCAATATGCCTTCTTTATTAATATTAATTAATAATATAATATATACACTGATAATTAATCCTTAATATTATGCTTCATAATGACATTGAAATAAACTCTAGGTAAATTAGTGGTCTCTAAATACAGTATCACCCATGAAAATGAAATTTTCATCTTTCTCCTTAAATACGCACTTGTTAGAAGTAGTCGTGTGATGATATCCTGAATACAGAATATATTAGGGAGGATCATTAACTGAAAAAAGTACTATTATGGCTTATGTAGATATCATCATGGTTAATGCACTTGAACACTTTCCTTCAGATCTCTCATGATCATTTTCAAAACCTTTTGTGGCTATCACACAGACACGATTGGCTTGTGGAAAAAGTTGCATCAATTACATTAAACTTATGGCTTTCCTAGCATTCTATCTTCAAGGTGTTTCCCGAATTATCTTTCCAGAATTCATTACCTGTAAAGTGTCAGCTGAAATAAAATAGATGTGAGCTTGATTTCTTGGCACTATGGATGACTAAACAATCTAAGCAGACAGTTATTGATTACCTGTCTCCACTGATTGACACTAATTTCAATAAACTTAGACCTTTCTCTGTTGTTTTGTGTAGCATTTAGTGGTCTCGTCACTTTATTCCTCCATTAGGGATAATAGAATTTGCTTGCCTGCTTTTTCCTGAAGGCTTTGAGTGGTCAGGGCGAGGAGTTATGAGGGAACCTTGGGACCTGAATGATTATTTTATAAAGACACACTCTCTTTTTTTAATGTTTGATTTGTTATTTGCTTTCCAGATAATTAAAATATTCTTTTTCCATGCTCCTAATATGAACTAGGGGACCTCTGAGAATTTTTCTGTTAAGTAGCATGGATCAGAGTTAGTTATGAGATTTTATTTACTGATGCTATTATAACTATCTCTGGCAACTGAGTAAATTAACTCAGAGAAAAACAATTACAACAATTCCATTGGAAGACAGGTTCTGTTTATTGACACAAATTGGTGGAAATAAATGCGCACATGTGCACATATATAATATATACATATTTACACATGTTTAGATATTTTTATATATATATAAACACATACACATGTGTATATTTGTATATGTCTGTGTGTATACATACACAGACACACACCTCTTCCCCATGCTAAATGTTATCCTTAAATCACTTTGACAGCTTAACATGTCAATTAAATCCCTTGGTGACATTCCAAGAATGATGAATGGGAAAGGCAATGCCAGCAAAACCTAAATCTGGCAGCTTTAATGATGTGGCCACTTTATAATGTAGTCAGCTTCCCGTGGAAGGTCGAGATGAAAACCAACAATGTGAATTTTCTCTGGTGGCCTTAGAAATGAATGCTGGCCATTCTGGCACCATGAACCAGTCTGTATTCTCTTTGAAAAAAGCAGGAATGAGAATACTGAGGTAGAGTTGGTTTCATCTTTTGCCCTCATTTACCAACTAGCATTTAAATGAGATGATTACATCCCAATTTGTTCGACTACAAATGCAACTAATTTGATTGTATTTTTTTATTTACTTTTGAAAGGAGATTATGCTTGCTAATGAGTTTCCCCATATATGATTAGCAATGAAGATGTCCTCTTTGATTTCATCCCTGGAAAGAAACATGCCTTGCTAGGATCTCACACCTGTAAGTGTATTTTCTAACTCTTCATTTTCTTTTCTAATTACTTCTTGATGTGGGGTAAATTCTCTAAGCTGCAGTGGAAAGGAAATCATTGTCTTTTTATCATCTCCCTGGGGAATCCATTCAACTTGTTTACTGATGTGTGTGGCAGGCTGAATAAAATGAGCCCTAATTAGCATATATGAAATAATCATTGGTCTATCTGGAGTCATAATTAATGCATTAGGAAGAATTTAGTAAGCGTCAAAGAGAAAGGTATTAGCATAAATGAACTGATTTTTAGCCATGTTGCAATGGATAGAATTCCTTTTAGAAGGAATATTTGCCAACATGAAACAATAATACTATGGCAATTTACTAAAAATCATTAGCAAACATCATTTGAATGGTTGCTAATGATTTTTGAACTGATTTTCGAACTGAGGTTTGCAACTTGCCCAGATCTGGCTTCAGACTTTAATGTATTTAACTTGAGATTAGAAGAAAGGAAAACAATCATCAGTTTTGGAGATGATTTTATACAGATAAATGAATGAAAGAATGAATCAAAAAGAGCATTTATTAAGTATGTAATTATTTTAGAGACAGACATGTTCAAGTCAGAGATACTCTTATTATTTGAATACAAGTATGCAAAATTAGGAATACATCAACAGCATATTTCAAACTCTGTGCCAGGACCTTTACTAAGTGCTGGGGATACAAATACAAAAAGCAAGTTAATCCTTGCTCTTGAGGAGTTTACGTTGCAATAAGGGAAGATAACGTATAAAGAAGTGGTGACCATAAAGGATGTGTGTTGGTCTGGGAAGTTACAGGGACTGTAAATAAAACCTCAGGACAATTGATTCACTCATTCTTTCCAGCAGTTATTTTTGTTATTGTTTTCCAGTAGTGTCCAACTCTCTATGACCCCTTTTGGGGCTTTCTTGGCAGAGAAACTGCAGTGGTTTGCCATTTTCTTCTCCAGCTCACTTTACAAATGAAGTAAACAAGTTAAATGACTTGCCCAGGATTCCACAGTTAGTAAGAGTCTGAGGACTTATTTGTACTGATTTCTTCCAGACTCCGAACCCAATATTCTATCCACTGTGCCATCCAGCTGCCTGTGACAGAGAGTTTAAAAGACTTGCCCAAGATAATGGAACCAGTATTTCTCAGTGGTGGGACTTGAATCATATTTTCTTGACTGAAGCCATTTCTCTATCTACTCCAGCAGAATTCCCTCCCCTGTTTCTCTTAGATTTTTTTTTTTTTTGTCTCTCTCTCTGACTTAAATTCTCTCTGTCTCTCTCTCAACAAAATGCAGTGGTCTTCTTGATCATGACTCTAATATTCTTATGGGTACATACATGTGTATTTATATATGCATAAATATGAAAATAAGTTTTTTTCTGACTCCAAGACCAACACTATTATATGTAGATAAATGTGGCATCTCATATAAATATAGATTTAGTTCTAAATCTATATGTAATGGAATGAACATATTTCTTCTTTCCATAAACTGACCAAATAATTGCTGCATTTGTATATTTGTGTATGTGCTAATGTGAATAAACAAAGGCTGAATCAGTCATATGTTTTTATTTTTACACTGACCATTATTGCTGGTAATTTTATGGACTAATCAGAGAGAAAGGTAATACTTTCTTGCCCTCTGTATGTGTGGGCTATTGTCGATCAGCAATAAACTATTTAACTAAGAATTTACCTAAATTTAGAAATATAAACTCTCTAATTGATTCTAATAATTCATACTTTCTGGAGTGGCATATGGTACCAATGAAAAAACACATTATACTGAATGATAAAAACTTCTCTTTATATTTCCAGAGATGAAATCTCATGTAAGCTGCTCCACACTTAGAAAAGCTGAGCTAACCATGGGGGAAACCTCTTCTATGTCATGGACCAGTGCTCTTCAATTTTATACTGTGTAAGATGAACCAAGTGGTTTGTACTGGAGCCAGTTCTTCTCAAGTCAAGTAGATCATAATTAAAGAAAAAATACAGTATGGTATAATAGCAAGGGTACTGAACCTATGGTCAGATAATCTGGCTGTGAATCCTGCCTGTAATACATTCTTCTTAAAAGACCCTGGGCAGGTTCCCTCTTAGAATGTTATTTTCTTCATCAATAAAATGGGTATTATTATATATGTACAATCTATCCCAACATTTCTACAAGAAAGGTAATTTCTATAAGAAGCCATAAGAAGCATATTAATATATTGTAGTGGTAGTAATAGTGATGGTGGTGGTGGTGGTGGTGGTGGTAGTAGTAGTAGTAATATTAATAGTAATAGTAGTAGTAGTAGTAGTAGTAGTAGTAGTAGTAGTAGTGATGGTGGTGGTAGTAGTAGTAGTAGGAGTAATATTAATAGTAATAGTAGTAGTAGTAGTAGTAGTAGTAGTAGTAGTAGTAGTAGTAGTAGTAGTAGTAGTAGTAATAGTAGTGCTGGTGCTGAGGGTGCTGATATTAGTAGTAATATCATTGTTATTGTTACTAGCACTTGTAAATCTCTAGTCTGAAATTCTAGAAACTGGTAACGTTTCCTTCTCAAGAACTATTACCTCTTCAGGATTTAATTTTCTCCTTTGTAAAATGAAAAATTATATCAGCTAAATTTTTGTTTTCTTCTGATTCTAATAGTCTATGGCCCCAGGTTCTCAAGAGTTCAAATCAGAGTAATTTTCTTTGACATCTACATTTCTTTTGCTTAAAATTGTCAATCATTTTGTATAAGCATTTATGAAGAGGAAACAGTTTGTAGAATTGCATTCCATTCAACAAATATTTATTGTGTCTATTAAATTTCAGGACTCATACTAAGTTTAATACAAAAAAATGGAAGTTAGAGTCTTCTGAAGTAAAAATAGTGTGCAGATAACTAAATACAAAGTAATGGGAGAGAGAAGACACTAAGAATCATCAATCGGTAAGACTTCTTGTTTTGTTTAATGCAGCACTTTGAGCCTTTAAAGGTGATGGTATGAAATGAATATGAGAAGACATAAGATTCCAATTTTAACATTAAATAAACTACTGATGTTACACCTATTTTCTGTTTCCAGAAATGTGGTTGAGAATAGGTTTAATCTTAAGGCTGCTGGCCCTAATGCTTAGCTAATGAAAATCTACTCTGATCTACTGGGAACAAATTATTTCTAACTTTTCTCACACCTCATGTCTATAGTCTTATCCCCTTTGCCCCCACCAAAACCACTTATATCATATGATTAAGGAAGTAACACACACAAAAATTACTAACAATAAACAATTCAGTGTATAAAAACATACTTTAAAAAGTATCCACTATTTTAAAATATTAAGTACTTAAAGCAGCATTTAGCAACTTATAACTATTGTTATGATGTGTTGGAAAGCTGATGCCTAAAGCCCATCAGAATATACATTAATTTTCATGACTGGCAAATAGATATTTGATATTTCATCTTGGATCTTTACTGTCTAAATGACTCTTCAAATATGTCTATTGCTAAAATGTACATCTTTTTGCCCGAATATCTTCTTGGACACTATTCTCTCCAAGAAAGCTGTAGTAGTTGTTAGAGATTCCTCTTCAGTCATCATTCAATTTTAAACACATGGGATTCAAAACATTCAATTTTTTCAAATGAACAAATTTCCCTCCAAGTCTGGATAGATCCACAATAAGTGAAAATATTACCAAAAGAAGCAGCTGAAAGCTAATCTCGGACTTTCCTAGACAGAAATATGCTGTAGCTTCATAGGGAACAGTGTGGGTTTAAAACAATACACTCTTTCTCCTACATTACTTTTTGAAAGAAGCTTGAAACAATTCTGACACAATTTTTTAATCAGAGAGGAAAAGAGAGCTGACAACGTAGTTTTTTCCCTGTTTTATAGCCATTGAATTCTCAGTTCTCCTGACTCCATGGGAAAATAAAGAGCTTCATTATCATCTTGGGCTATGAGCTGTTTGGCCTTAAGTCCCAAAGGGAAAGGATAGATATCAAATTCCAACATATTTTATGAGAACCAAGAATGGCAACTGTAAACATGTTCCATGGCATGATTCCCATAGACCAACTCAACTTCCATACACATATATGGTGAACAGCGACAGAATTCTTTTAATCCCATAGTAATAATAGGGAGTCATTGAAGCTTCTTGGGCAAAAGAATGACATGATCATCACTGAGTTTTGGAAATATCAACTTGACAGGTCACTTATGATGTATAAATTAAAGAGAGAAGCAAGTTTTTATTATAGTATAAAGTGTTGAGTTGAAACTATAGGAAATGAATTTAAATCCCAACTTTGTTGCTCAGTATCTATTTGATCTAAGGTAATTTGTAAGGTCTCTGGACCTTTCCTGAACCTCATTCTGCTCAAATAAAAAAATAAGGAGATTGTTTTATGTGATTGCTAAAAAAATCTTCCATATCTAAATCTATACTTCTTTGATATTAAATAGACAACTTATTTCTGTCCCATTTTTCAAAAATTCAAATAAATAGATTCATAAATTGAGTCTACATTAGTGAAACCAAGTGGATATCTGAAACAATCACTGGGGGTAATTCAAGCAAAAAAAAAAAAAAAAGTCCAGTCTACCCACCAAACATACAAACAAGGTGAAAAAATACCTGACTTATTTAGAGAATCCAGTTTTTGATTCATGTATTTCTGCTACTTTTAAGAATATTCTTGAATTAAATGTATAATTTGATCCCCATTTAACTCTGAATATGGAGTCTTAGTCAAGGGGAAATTTGAATGGATCAGTGTTTCCCAACATTGCATGCAGGGGACCTTTTCAGCCAATACTAGAGAGCTCAGTTTAGACTAATATCGGGCTCTCTAGAATGGCTGAAGTGGCCCCATGCAGCCCGTGTTAGGAAACAGAGTATGATTAGGAATGACTCCCCAGCCCTTCAAACACATTAATGACTAGATAATAATCAGGCTGATTTTCAATAGGAAAATAAATAGTTTATTGGTAGGTACTCAAGCAAGTGAGGTTTTTTAAATCAGGAAAAGGAACACTTTAGGTATTAGTTTGAATATCAGTCTTCTTTCTCCATCCATTAGTGGGGGAGGAGGAGGACAGGGTATGTCCCTGTGGTGGTAAGACAGCTTCTGATTTGTTCATGAAGCTCCTTATCGGCCAGGGACTTCCCATCCTTCCATGAGACTAGCTGTCTTTGCAGAGATGAATAACGGCTCCAGTGGTCAGACACAACTCCATGGACAAATGGATCTTGGAAATCAGAAAGCTATTCAACTTCAGAAGTTGGTAGGAAGCTCGATAGCCAGAGAGAAGAGGTAACAATAAAAATGTAAAGGCAGCTGCGAAACTAGTATGTTTGAAGAAGGAAGAGCCATCATATTCCTTAAACAGTAAAGAAAGTATGTTGACTTGATGTAACCTCAGCATGTGGCCAAGCACCATCCTAGCACATTTATTCCTACTTGTATCAAAAACCCAACCTTGAGTTTCTCCCAATAATTGTCAGAGAGGCTATTTCCAGTTGCCAGCATCCCATTACGTTTAATAAATTTGACCAAATCGATGTATCACACAGCACATTTTTTCCGATCATGGACATGTTTAACAGGTTTATAACCTTTTCAATACAATCATAATAACATCATCTCCTAATTCAACAGTGACATATTTACCCCATCAACCCTGTGAGGAAGGTCAAGGTGAGTATTTCTGTTGTATAGAGGAAGGGAAGGAGGGAGGACTGAGGTGCAGAGAATTACATTACTTTCTCCAGGTCAGAAAGCTGGTAAAAGTTGAAACTAGGACTAGAGCACAGGTCTTCTGACTCCATTAGTGTTTTTCCCCCATTAAAATATGGACCATGCTCATATTTAATGTACTATAGCAATAAGAAAAGAGTTATTCCTGCATCTTAGTAAGATAATAAAGAAAAAGGTAATAAAGAAAAAGGGGGATAAATAGCAAAAAAGCTACAAATTATTTGAAGATCTGAAAAGCCAATGTGAATTTAATATGGTTTTTCTCTCTCTCTTGGATTTTATGTAATTGATTTTAAACTTTAATTCTACTGGTATGTTATTGTATCCCCAGTACCTAGCGTATATTAAGTGTTTAATAAAATCTATTGAGTTATTAGGAGAAAAAAACAATAATGGAGTCAAGGAAATCATCATAATTTCATAGAATAATTGATTCTAAGCCAGGAAGGGAGCCTAAAGGACACTGAGTTCAACCCCTTCAATTTACACATGGGGACATTGTGTTTTACATGATCCAGGCTTATAAAAGGGGTTATATAATTTGTTCATGATCATACAGATAGCAAATGTCCAAGCTAAATTTTAATCCAAGCAGGCCTTCATGTTTTTGAAAGTAGTCATACAAATCATATTATATGAATCACATTTCTATTTTCCTGGTGGTGAAACTAGGAATGAACTAGGCAGAAGCTATTTTGCTTAACTTTGTGTGTGTGTGTGTGTGTGTGTGTGTGTGTGTGTGTGTGTGTGTGTGTGTTACAAAAGAAACTAAAAGGATATATATAGGGTGGAAGTGTAAGAGGCTTACCAAATGCCATAGTCCAGGTTTGAGTTTTGGGTGACATTCTACAGTCTTTGAATAATTAATTTACCAAAAGAAAGTTTACTTTGTTCTAACACAGCAAAGATGTATAACAAGGATAGAGTGACCCTTTAGCTCTGGTAGATATATCTTCCCTCACTCACTTATAATGCATGTGGTTAATATATTATCAGGAGAGAATATAGTTATTGGGTTTTAGGATCATCTTAGAGACCCATCAAGTCTTTTCTAATAATAATAATAGCTTTTTATTTTTCAAGATGTATTCAAGGATAACTTTCAACATTCACCCTTGTGAACCCTTGTATTCCAAATTTTTCTCCCTCCCTTTTTATACCTTCTTTCTCCCCTAGATAATAAGTAATTCTTCTAAACATATTTCCATATTTATCATACTGTGTGAGAAAAATCAGATGAAAAGGGGAAAACAACATGAGAAAGAAAAATAAATAAATAATAACAACAGTTTAAAAAAGATGAAAATACTAGGCTTTTATCCATATTCATTTTCCATAGTTCTCTCTCTGGATGTAGATGGCTCTTTTCCATCACAAGTCTTTTGGAATTGCCTTGAATCACCTCATTGTTGAAATGAGCCAAGTCTATCACAGTTCATCATTGCATAAATTTCTTGTTTTTGTATACAATCTTCTCTTGGCTCTACTCATTTTGCTTAGTATCAGTTCATGTAAGTCTCTCCAGGCCTTTTAGAAATTAGCTTCTTTTAGAACAATAATATTCCATAACATTTATATACCATAACTTATTCAGCCAACAGATGAGCATCCATTCAATTTCCAGTTCCTTGCTACTACAAAAAAAAAAAGGCTGCCACAAACATTTTTGCATACATAGGTCCTTTTCACTTTTTATTATCTCTTTGGGATAAAGATCTAGTAGAAACAGTGCTGGATCAAAGGATATGCACAGTTCATTGGGAATAATTCAAAATTGCTCTCCAGAATGGTAGAATCAGTTCACAACCCCAATAACAATGTATTCATGTCTCAGTTTTCCCACATCTCATCTAACATTCATCTTTATCTTTTCCTGTCATGTTAGCCAATCTGAGAGATATGTAGTGGTACCTCAAAGTTCTCTTGATGAGGGGGCAGCTAGGTGGCAGCTAGGTGGCGTAGTGGCTAGAGCACCAGCCCGGAATTCAGGACGACCTGAGTTGAAATCTGGTCTCAGACACTTAACACTTCCTAGCTGTGTGACCCTGGCCAAGTCACTTACCACTGCTTTATAATATAATTTTGGGTCTGGTACAGCTAGATCAACTTCCTTTATATTATTTTTCATTAATTTCTCTGATATTCTTGACTTTTTGTCCTTCCAAATGAATTTTGTTATTATTTTTTCTTGCTTTATAAAGTAATTTCTTGGCAATTTGACTGGCATGGCACTGAATAAATAGATTATTTAGGTAGAATTGTTATTTTTATTTTATTAGTTTGGTCTACCCATCAGTACTTGATATTCTTCCATTTGTTTTGATCTAACTTTATTTGTGTGAAAAATATTTTGTAATTGTGTTCATATAGTTCCTGGCTTTGTCTTGGCAGGTAGACTCCCAAATATTTTATATTATATAGAGTTATTTTAAATGGGATTTCTCTTTCTCTTACTGCTGGACTTTGTTGGTGACATATAGAAATGATGATGATTTATATTATTTTATATCCTGAAACTCTGCTAAAGTTGATAATTGCTTCTACTAGTCTTTTGATTCTCTAGAATTTTCTAAGATCTATCAAGTATAAGAGTCCTAGTTTTAATGTAGCTAGAACGTTTTATGCCTTAAGGTAATCATGAAGATGCTTCAAATCCTAGGGAGAGTTTTTGCTTTTTTTAAAGGATAATTCATTCTTATCTCAGGATTGAAGGAGGAAGTGTGGGTTTCACCTTTGTTCTATGAAAATACACATATCAGTCCTATCATAGAGGGTAAATCCAGAAGCTTATGCAATATAAAAATCAAAACATGCCATTTTTAAATGTTCTGATTCTTCTATCACAACATGATTCACATGGAAATATATTTAATGTGATTGTATGCATATAATCTAAATCAGATTGAGGAAGAGGCAGAGAAGGAAAAAATAGAACTCAAAAATCTTATAAAAGTGAATATTGAAAACTACATTTACATGTAATTGGAGAAAATAAAAATTAAGTAGGGAAAATGAAATGAGATCATGAAAAGTCAAGACAACTTAACAACAAATATATATACACACACATGAATGTGTGTATAAATTCATACATACTCATATTGTCTCCCCCTGAAGGCAGGAGGTATTTGATTTTTGTCTTTGTTTTCCCAGCACCTAGTACAGAATTTGGCTCATAATAGGTGCTTGTATTAAGTTTTTGTTGATTGATCAAGACTTGATAGTATAATCAGCTACCTTTTTCAAAATTTATATCCTTGTCTAAATCACCTTAAACTAGGCTATATGAAGTTAGTTTTGAGAATGCTAACCCAATAAATAGACTTTTTAACCATCAGAGTAGATGTTCCAAATAGATTTTAAGGGAATCTTTATGTCATTATAAGTGAGCCTCTGTAATGAATGAGACTGTCTGGCTTACTGATGTTAAAACAAAGGCAGCTGGTTAGAAATGACAACAACATTCCGGGAATCATTGCTTCTTCATTTCCTGTCAGTCGTCTTTGGAATAACTACATTCTGATCTGATTTTCCATTCAACGTATAATTGCAATATGAGATTGAAAATGCTATTCATAATGTAATCCAAAAAGCAGTTTATTCTTCTATGTGATTGAAATGGCTCACTTGAAACAGCTGACTCCACAGAGGAATGCTTGCTACTAAGCAGAGGCTTCACATTATAGATAATTCATCAGTAAAGGCCAAGAGAATGTAAAAAACTTCAAATCCTATTGGAATTTAAAAGTTTCTAAAATGTTTCCTCATTTAATAGTGTCTCAGTCATCCCTCTTTCTCTCTATTCCTGCAATAGTAAATCTATTATATTTGCAGTTTTTAACTTCATGTAAAATTTTGCTTTAAACTGATGCATAACCGAAAATACCTATAGTCTGTTTGAATAACATGAAGATGTTTTTATTTTTCCCATAAACATATTAGCCAGTAGAACCACCAATATCTTTTTTTTTAATTAATTTATTTTTTATTATAACTTTTTATTGACAGAACATATGCATGGATAGTTTTTCAACATTGTCCCTTGCAATCACTTCTGTTCCAACTTTTCCCTTTCTTCCCTCCACCCTCTCCCTTAGATGGCAAGTAGTCCAATACATGTTAAACATGTTAAAGTATATATTAAATACAATATATGTATACATGTTTATACAGTTATCTTGTTGCACAAGAAAAATCTGATTTAGAAAGGTAAAAATAACCCGGGAAGAAAAACAAAAATGCAGGCAGTCCACATTCATTTCCCAGTGTTCTTTCTCTGGGTGTAGCAGGTTCTGTTCATCACTGGTCAATTGGAACTTAATTGGATCCTCTCATTGCCGAATATATCCACATCCATCAGAATTGATCATCATACAGTATTATTGTTAAAGTGTATAATGATCTCCAGTCCTACTCATTTCACTCAGCATCAGTTGATGTCAGTCTCTCCAAGCCTCTCTGTATTCATCCTGTTGGTCATTTCTTACAGAACAATAATATTCCATAATATTCACATTCCAAAATTTACTCAGCCATTCTCCAATTGTTGGACATCCACTCAGTTTCCAGTTTCTTACCACTATAAAGAGGGCTGCCACAAACATTCATGCACATACTTTCCCTTCTTTAGTATCTCTTTGGGATATAAGCCCAGCAGTAGCACTGCTGGATCAAAGGGTATGCAGAGTTTTATAACTTTTTGAGAACCACCAATATCTTACTGCTTGGCTCAGCTCAGCCCCAACAATCCTTCTCTCCCTCCTCAGTTCCTTTACTATCTGATTTATATACTGGAGTCTAATTTTTTACACTTTTCTTTAGCTCATATGTACTGTGGAAGTGATGATTATAATAACAAGATCAGGAGAGAAAATTTGAAGAAGCAAGGGTCACTGAAATCTTCATTTAATACCAATTCCAGCAATTACTTCTTATATGAAACATATTACAAAAAGAACAGCGATATCTCAAATGATTTTCAACAGGAGGTGGGTATATTTAGACTAGAATTCCAAAGAGCCCTTTTTCCATTTGACAGCATGAGTCCAACTAGCAAACTGCTTATGGTAAAATAGAGGGTTTGGGATTTTTTAAGGCAAGCATTTGCTATCAAATTGTAATAATTGAATGCATTTTTCAATAATATTTGACAGAAAGTATAAATTCAAGACTTATAAAAATGTTATATATAGTGGCCATTGTCACTGTAAGAACTATAGGGGATGTCAATGTTCTTCTTATACCAGTGTATCATCTGCTCAATTATCAAGGTGATCATTATGGCCTTTTAGAGATCCATCCAGGTCTCTCCCCTATAAAATAAGCTTTAGCGGCTCCCCATTTTTAAAGGGTCATTCTTAAAGGAACATTCCCTTTTTTGGCAAGGCAGAATTAAGTGATTTATAGCTAGTAAGTGTCAATTGTCAAGAGAGCAGATTTGAATTCATGTCCTCCTCTCTCCCAGTGTTCTATCTACTGTGCCACATACCTGCATCTTCTGCTTAACTTTTAAAGCTGTTCATCATATTATTCTCCTTCCTGTCTTCCCAGATCTCTTATTCCCTTTTCCTCTATATATTGTCTGTGACCCTTTGAAAGTGGTCTCTTTTATGTTTTTACATACAAGATTTTATCTCTGGATTCTTAGCATCTTCACTTGTCCCAGGAAGTCTCCCCTCATCATCTCTACTTCCTTTACTTTATGTCACAGTTAAAATTCCACTTTGGGCAACAAGACTTTTCCATCCCTCTTACTGCCTTCCTATCTCCTTTCTGGCTATCTCTAATTTATCCTGTATATAGCTTGCTGGTACATAGTTATTTGCATATTGCTGCCTCCATTAGATTGTGAACTTTTCCTTAAAGAAAATTTTAAAAAGAAATTTACAGAAAGGAATCCAGAAAAAAATTTAAAATTTCAGATTGCTTTAATCAAAAAACTTAAATTAAAAGTCAAAAAGTTGATAAGAGAGTGGGTAAAAGCAATGCAAAGAACAGAATAAACAATTCAATATTAATCAAAAGAATTAAATGGAAGCTTGAAAATTGAAGAAATCAGAAGTGAGAAAAAAATCACTGAAGAGAACAGAGAAAATTTTTGGTTATCTATATAGTCATAAGGTATCAACTAAAACAATTTCAAGTTTAACAAAAGAAGAAATTAGAGTTTTCTTGAGGCACTTGCCAATTCTATTATGTTCCAATTCTCAGGGTACCTTTAAATAGTAAATAGTATATATTTAAACTATATGTTTTTCTGAATATGATATTTTGTAGATATAAATTTACATACCTTATATATATATATATTAGATTTACATATCTTTTAACATGTATTGGAATACCTGTCATCTAGGGGAGGGGGGGGGAAGAAGGAGAAAATTTGGAACAGAAGGGTCAGTGTTGAAAAATTACCCATGCATATGTTTTGTAAATATATATATATATATATATACACACTATCCATATTCAGATTTAAGAATTTAAAAAATGCTCTTAATGTATTCTAACAAAACCTAGCCCTTAATATCTTTGTGCTATAAATGAGGACACAAAAGGAATTATTACAATTATTGCTTTCATCCATTGGTTCAATGTTACCAAGTTCAAGGTCGATGTCTTCAGCTGCTGTTGGTGTACTTTAGGGATTTTATATTTGTCAAGTCTATATGTGGAGAAAGAGACCTTGACGTGAAATAAATGTTTTATGATAGTACTATATAGCTTTATGTTATCCATATTCAGCAAAAGGTTAATAAGACGATTTGTTACAACTTCAAATTTGAAAGCCATATTTAGTTCTATTTTAGAGAAATGTTAACTGATTTAAGATTAGTCAGAACCTTATAATAATGGGCTTAACCTGTCTCCCTGAAAATACCATCTTTTAAATGAATGTTTCTTGATAGCATTGTATTCCTGGAATGATTTAAATAGAGAACAGTTTTCTGTGTGAATATTAAATATCCTAGTTGGCTTTACTTTCTGTTTCAATTTTGTGAACAAGCCATAAAGTAGAACTGGATTTGGGTTCTGAAATAATCAACAAAGGCAATACATATATTATGATGTTTTCAGGAAGTTAGTTAAATATTATTGAGTCAAAATTAAATTTCTGTTAAGACCCCTCCCAGGAACATTTTAACACACATTTTGTGCTGTATACCTTGTGTTTTTTTCCCTTACATTTCTAGAATTTTTTTATCATGAATGTTCTCTGTGAAGTATTTAAACATATAATTGGCTTATATTTGGAGGAATTATGGGTTGTTTTTAATCTGTTGATCAAAGATATGTGATGCTTTTTGTTATAAAATACATCTAAGAAGAAGTTGTTAAAATTTATTGCTTGTCATTCACATCTCACTGTAACTCATCTGTAACAATTGGATCTTTTCTTGTACCATCACTTTCCACTTTGTGGAGGCTAAAGTCTCAGTCCCCTCTCATGTCCCAGTGGATAAAATGCTAGATATGAAGTCAGAAAAACTTGAGTTCATAATCCTGCCTCAAAGTGGCAGGGACCCACAGCAAGTCGCTTAATCCTATTTTCCTCATTCCTTAATTTAAATAAGCAGGAGAAGAAAATGGCAAATCATTCCAATACCTTTGTTGAAAAAATCCCAAAGACAGTCATGGAGTATTAGACACAAGAATAATAACAAAATAGTTTGTCTGCTCTTGTTAAGCAAACTTTCTGGAGTAGTTTGCCATTTTCTTCTCTATCTTATTTTATAGATGAGGAAACTGAGGCAGACAAGGTAAAGTGACTTGGGGTCACATAGCTAGTAAAATACCTGAAGCCAGATTTGAACTCAGAAAGATGAGTGATTCTGATTCCCAGGCTTACCATTCTATCCATTGCACCACCTGGCTGACTGTTTAGAAAACTGCAATTATCACAAGCTGGATTGTTATCTGCAATCACTTGGATATAATATTACTTCACAAATGTTTGAAGTAAAATCTTAATGTGTGTTTCCTCACAGTTTCTAAGATGATACATGGTACTAAAACATTTCAGATGACAAAGATTTGAAAAAGGAAAATTAAATCATATGGAAACAACATGAGTTATAGGCTATCTAATATATTGCCTATTACTGAAGTTGTAGCAAAGATGCTTTGGATGAGCCTATGAAGAATTAGATTACATCCTAATAGTTTAAAATTAACAACAAAAATCAATTATCTTTTTTTTTCTTTTTTGAATAACTTTTATTTTTAAATGTAAATATAGTTTTTAACATTCACTCTTACAAAACCTTGCATTCCAAATTTTCTCTCTCCCTTCCTCCTATCTCCTCTTCTAGCCCACAAATAATAACGTTAATATTATTAATTACATTAATAATAATATGTTAAACATATGCAAATTTTCTATACATATTTCCACAAAAATCAATTATCTAATCCATATATGTAATAGTCTATATAATCTTAAGTATAAGATAGTTTATTATTCAAAACCATTTCTATCTAAATTTCATTAAAAAGATGAGATTGAGATTGTTGTGTTGAGGAGGAGGAGGAGGAAGATGATAAAGATATACAGAATACCGGGGTAGCTAGGTGGCGCAGTGGGTAGAGCACCAGCCCTGAATTCAGGACCCGAGTTCAAATCTGATCTCAGACACTTAACACTTAGCTGTGTGACCCTGGGCAAGTCACTTAACCCCAGCCTCAAGGGAAAAAAAAGATATACAGAATACCTAGCAATATAGAAATATTCTTTGGAAAAACTTTTTCCTACTATTGTTATATTTAATATCCAGGGGCTATCACACAAGAAGATAAATAATGTTTTTGTAGTGAGAAGTTCGTTGTCTTTCATGCTCTGATGTGACTACTATCTATGTTACAAATATAGTTCTCAATCTATTCTGGAAATCTCAGCCAATAAACTATATGTACCTGGACTACTATGACAGACCAAGACATTATGCACAGATGTAGCATTCATCCATAAAACCTTGAGGGCAATGTTTTTCATCTGACATTGGTTAAAAAAGAGAGAGGTAGATTAGTGGAACAGATCCCAGTGGCTATAGTAAAGAACTATCAAAGGGCTCTTGATTCCTTTTTATTTGGGATGGTATAGATTGAGTCATAGAATAATCCAAAATGTATGGGTTGTGATCTTTGTTACTGATTTCACATAACCATTCCACTACCCTATCCCATAACCTTACTCCTCTTTTAAATATTTTCTATTATTGTCAAATGCACCATCATTATTCTAAGTCAACTGTATCCAGAACTTCAGCATCATCCTGAAGCCTTCATTCTTCCTCATAATGAATACCCAATCAGTTATGAAGTCTTATTACTTCCACCTCCATATTTTTACCTGTTCCTTCTCTTTGTTCATATAACCACTACTCTATTTTAAACTGGCTTCACTTGGGCTAGTGCAATAGCATTCTAATAAATCTCTCTGTCTTTAGTCTCATTTTTATCCTTACCCCCATCATCTTCTGCAGAGCTATTTTCCCTAAAACTCAGGCCAATCCCACACTCAATGAAGTCCATAGACTTCCTATTTACTCAGACATAAAATGTTATTTCAGCTTTATATCATTCTTTGAAAAATTACTATGCTTATACAAATTTTATGATGTACATAAAATTACTGATACCATAGGAAATATGCATAATTTATAAATAAGTAAATATACACATATTTGATGTGTAGATTCAAAATTGCTATTTTGATGGGGTGTATGATTGAAAGTTTTTGAAACCACTGTTATAAAAGATCTGAATTGGGAAAGTCATCTAAGGGAGGAGATGGGGCAAGAGGAAGATAAATTAGAATACAAGGTTTTGCAAGGTAATGTTGAAAAATTATCCATGCATATGTTTGGAATATAAAAAGCTTTCATAATAAATGAATGAATGAACTTTAGTGCTTGGAAAGTTTATCTTACCTATCCTACCTTAGTTATGGCTCTGGATGAAAGACTTCAATTATAAGTGTCACAGGACATATGAGTAAGAAGTGATTATTCCAGGAAAGAATCTAATCCTTGTTCAAGAACCAATAAAATGTTGTCATAATTCAGACCGTTACTTTGTCCACAGTAAAGACTGTTTGGATAAGAAAATCTCAGTACCTTATGCTCCTTTCAAACCTAGTTTGTTAACAGGGAGAAATGAGGGTGACCAATGCTGTCATTTTTTCTGGCTTTCTTGTTTGTTTGTTGTACCCTAAGCCTCTCAGTATTTTCAAATCGTGACTATAGACTAGTTTGCCAGCTAATTCAGCGTGCTGGGACTTCATGATAAGGATAAATTTCTTCCTGGAAATGAGTTTGCCTTGTACATTCAAATTACATTTTATCCTTTCAAATTTTGTTTCTATAGAACAGAATCATCAATTAGCTGGATTCTGCCCAACTTGTATTCTTTGAACACATTTCTAAAGATACATTTCAGAGCAATTTTATGTATGCATGACATTAAAGAGGCTATTTCCTAATATTCTTTTTTGCAGTTAATTATCAATATATTCAGCTTCATGATTTCTAAGAAATGAGAATGGTAAAATCATGCCCAAAGATTGCTGACTATTATGGATACTTATCTGTCTGCAGAGAATTCCTGGAAACACTAGCCTGATCAAGAACAACTGACATCTATCTCGTTTTCAGGTGAGAAGCAGGAGGTCAAATTCTCCTCTGTTTTTTTTTTTCTGATTTTTTTCCCCCAGCAGTCTCATGAGTAGTGGAAATGTGCAGAGAGAGGGCCTTTTCTTACTGCTTCTTTAAATCTCCCTGTGTAGAGGATGAGATGATGTTTGTTGGGATTTTCATCACAGAAGAACTATAGAGACCATTTTCATATCAATGAAAAACTCCTGCATGCTGGGAAATGAGGAAGGCATGCACTTTATCCCCACAAAGAGGTTGGCTGGCAGCTCAGGTTCATGAAACCACTTTTTCAATCCTTTCATTGTGGAGGGAATCTAATTGTTATGTGGAGTGATGATATGTCCTCCCCAAAGGAGGATGGGAGCAGCAATAAAGAATCTGTATGCTACAAATGGAAGCAATTCATGTTTAACCTCCCCCAGCCATTAATTTCCCTATATTAGAGCTACAATAATTTGCGACTATAATATTATAATTTAACACAGCTTCCCCTAGTCTCAGCCTAATATTCCTCTTAACCATATGGAAAAGAGACCCAAGCTACAAAACTGGGGAATTCTCTGTTGCTAATAACAGTTTTTTTCAAAACAGAAAAAAATATTTGGCTCGCCATAAGGTAGGAATTCCTAATAATCAGTCTATCTAGATGTAGAATGGGCTGTCTTGGAAAGCAGATGGAGACCCATGATTTAGGACAGAGTAGATTTCTATTTTAGTATGATTTCGATTGAGATGACTTGCAAAAAAATCACCTTATTATATAAGGATCTAAAATCATCAAGTTGATATTGTTGCTTAAATGAAATATCACAAATCTTGATTCAGTAATTTATATTTAGTTCTTATTCAGCTTCTTTCTGTATTAGTGAGAAAAAGGTTTCCAAAAATTAATGTATAATCTAAACAAGACTGCAGGGAGATCATTTAAATTGTTTTAGAGAAATACTTTTGAATGCCTTTTGTTCTGCTGAACCTTAAAGTTCCTCATTCTTGGCTCTCATATGAAATAAGCCCCAAATTCTTTTTGACACATATCATTTCTCTGGGTCCCGAGCCTGTGTTTCTTTTAAATCATACTGCAGACTTAGCAAAACTGCAGAGGTATAGTTTAGAGCAGTGAATGTATAATAGTTTGATAGCAAAAAAAAAAAAGAGGCAGAAAAAAAACAAACATAAAAATAATCCATGAATCTATTTAAAAAAAAAAAAACAGTTGTACTGTTTAACACAAAAGCACATAATGTGGCACAAATCATCAATCCCAAAGGGCATCAGTGTGTGTCCTACTGTAATCACCGATGCTTAGAGAGTTATCCTGATTTAATGGGAAGAACACATATAGTAAAGAAAGACTTTATCTAATGTGTTGTAGGTATGAAATTATGATCCAATTATTAAGTTCTCTGAGATTAATTCCCCAATTAACTTCCTGATTCTAAAATAGAGATAGTATATAATTCACCATTTGGTGTAAATATCAAATGAGATAATGAATTTTAAATCTTTTTTAAATACTATTTATTTTTTGCCAATTACATATAAAGAATGTTTTCAATATTCATCATTTTAAGATTTTGAACTCCAGATTTTCTCCCTTCCTTCCATATCTTCCTTCTCACCAAAACAGTAAGCAAGCTGATATAGATTATACATGTGCAATCATGTTGTACATTTTTCCACACTGTGATATTGTGAAAGAATACTCAAAACAAAAGAGAAAATCCATGAAAAAAGAAAAGAAAGTGAATACTATCCCTCGTTCTACATTCAGATTAGATAGTTTTCTCTGGATGTGGAAAGCATCTTCCACCATGAGTCCCTTGGAATTATTTTAGATCATTTTGTCGCTGAGAAGAGCTAACTCTATCAAAGCTGAGCATTGCAGAGTGTTTTTGTTACTGTGTACAATGTATTCTTGGTCCTGCTCCCCTTCCATCAGCATCAATTCATATAAATTTTCCCAGATTTTTCTAAAATCTAGCCGTTTATCATTTCTTATATAATAATAGTATGCTGTGACATTTACATACCACATTCCCCAATTGGTGGGTATTTCCTCAATTTCCAATTCTATATTGCTATAAAAAGAGCTGCTATAAATATTTTTGTACATATGGGTCCCTCCCCCCTTTATATGATCTTTGTGGGATTTAGATTGAATAATGATGTTACTGGATCAAACAATTTGCAGTTTCATATCCCTTTGGGCGTAGTTCCAAATT
Organism: Sminthopsis crassicaudata; assembly: GCF_048593235.1. Lineage (NCBI taxonomy): Eukaryota > Metazoa > Chordata > Mammalia > Dasyuromorphia > Dasyuridae > Sminthopsis > Sminthopsis crassicaudata. The sequence goes on along the minus strand of NC_133622.1, from coordinate 212,399,529 downwards.
GTTCTCCAGAATGGCTGAATCAAGGGAATACATAATTGATTAAAAGTTATTGTCCATTTAGTCCTGGAACTCAATTTATGCCCAGTTTCCATCACTTTCTCTAGATTGTTATGGAAATGGCTGAAACCAGAATACAGGGCAGCTTAACAATAGGATAAAAAGCTAGACACGAAGGGGATGGATGACTGCTCAAATATCTCTGATTGGTTTAATATTTTGATCTATAAATAATCATATTTATAATATGATATTTTTATATAAGTAAGGAAATAACAATTATGAGGATCACAAAAGTTTCTACCCTGAAAGTCTTCAGGAATAAAATACTCAGAAAATAGAGGGGTCACCAATAAATAGAAATAAATAACTACCATGTGTTGCATGAAGCTTTGCCTCCCTTTGCCTTCTACACCCCCCCAAAATGAACTTTTTGATCTACCACAGAAACTTAAAGTATTACAGAAATATCATTTGTTTTTGTCAGTAAGCATTGGTTTAGCATCTACTGGGGTCTGAATATTCTAAGTGGGGAATTCAAAGAAAAACAAAATAAAAAATCCAAGTAGGGTAAAGTGACATGGGGCTTTTTCAATAAGATCCATAGTAACTCAAAAGATATTGTGTTAGCCACCCACATTAAAAAAAAAACTGCAAAGTCAGAATATCCAAATTATAATAAAGTTGTTGTTGATCATGGTGGTCCTTCATTCTTGAAGAGGCCATGCTGCATTTGCATGGGAAGAATATTGAATTAATCCATCAGTCCCTTGGACAGTTGCATAGCTGGACCTTTGGACAGTTGAACCGACCCAGTTTTGAACAAGCAAATAACTGGCTGGATTGCAAATGAAAAATTGTCCATCTCTTCTGCCTTTTTATTTATTCTATTTATTTTATCGGCCAACATTCTTTGAGCAATGCTGTGTGGGTAAGAGTCATGGTAATTCCTGAATCACACCCGCAAACCATCAGACACTTGTTCCTGGTTTTAGTCTCCTGAATCAAATAGAAAATGTTTAATATTTCCCCTACATGAGAAGCACTCAAAATTCCCAAACACCTCTATCCTGTTCCTCAAGAGTCTTCTCTTCAGGTTAAACATACCCATTTCCTTCATCCAATCTTCATATGTCAGTTGGCAGATTCCTTGAAATAGAACCCTATTATTAACAGAAGCAAATGTGCAAGCCTATATTTTTCTCTTCCTCTCTGTTTTTACCATGCTCAAAATTTGCTGCATCACTGAGACTAACTTAGGTATAAGATGGGATAGGTTATATCCATCAGACCAGACAGCTTACTGTGGAGGTCAAAAGGATTTGCTACCCAACTTCATCCCCAGTGAGAATCCTTGAATATTAACCTCAGAAGTGCCATAGTCCATCAACTTCTCAGTTTCTCTTTGAAGTCAGGAAGTCTATGAACTCATGCATCAGTTTCTATACCTTAGATTTTCTCCAGTCTCAGATCTTAGGATTGCAATTTATTTTCAGCATGTTGGCTGTTCAGGGCCACTCAGTTTGGCAAGGGAGAAGAATAAGAAGACGAAGCAACTTGAGATGGAATAAAAATGAAAATTAAGTTGCACCAAGGCAAGCAGTTGTTAAAAACTCATGGGGACAGGGGAAGGTGGAATGAATGTCTCCTGCAACAAAAGAATAATAATAACAATAATAAATAAATACAGAAAAATTAGAGAACTATTTATCTTTATAAATTTAGAACTAGAATTTAACTCTTAAGAAATAACATGTTCTAATATTTTCACTCTTTTTGTTGTTGTCTGCTTGCATTTTGTTTTCTTTCTCATTTTTTACCTTTTTGATCTGATTTTTCTTGTGCAGCATGATATTTGGGGAAATATGTATAAAGGAATCGTACATATTTAACATATATTGGATCATTTGCTGAGTAGGGGAGGTGGTGAGGGGAAAGGAGGGAAAATATTAGAACACAGGGTTTTTTGGGGGCGAATATTGAAAATTATCCATGTATATATTTTGAAAATAAAAAAAAAACTTTAATTAAAAAAGAAGAGGAAGAAATAGCATGTTTGTGTTCTTCACTATTTTTTCAGTGAAACAAAGAGAATATAAAATGAGATATTGAAATAGAAAGTAATTAATTTTTCCAGCTCTTATATTCTAGGATCTTATGTTTCTTTTAAACTTACAGAATTTGACATGAATTCACAGGATCTTTAATTTAGGGCTAAAAAGAAACCCAGAATCCATTAAGACCACTCAACTCAGTTTACAATTAAAGGAACTGTCAGAAACTTTCCTGTGGGCACAAAGACAGTGAATTATGTCAGGATTTGAAAATATGTCCACTTTGAATCCAACTTTCTTTTCCAGTATATCATGCTGCCTTGTCTAGACCCTGGCTTTACTTACCAGTCAGTAAACATTTTGCATAAATTGATTCCCAGGTCTGGACCTGTCTTGTCTTTTATAAAATGAAGGGGTTCAATTAGTTGTACCATAATGTCCCTTATATTTCTAAATATTTTGATCATTCACCCACTTGCTAGTTAATTTTCCATAAAAATCTATCTTTTTGAGCTACAATAAATATATTGAAAAAGGACTACATAATATCTCTATCTCTCACAATGCATTTTTTATTCATAAGGTTGGTGAAATGAATAATATTGTAGCTTCTAAGATCCAGAGGTATGAGGGACATCAAAGACCATTTAGTACAATTTTTTGTCTCCTTCAGGTAAGTCTATTTCAATAATCCTATTGTGACGTATTAAGAATTTAATTGGGTAGAGCAGTAATGAATTGAACCAGATATACCCAGCAAAAGAACTCTAGGAAATGAGTATGAACCACTACATAGAATTCCCAATCCCTCTATTTTTGTCCACCTGCATTTTTTATTTCCTTCACAGGTTAATTGTACACTATTTCAAAGTCCGATTCTTTTTGTACAGCATAACAACTGTTTGGGCATGTATACATATATTGTATTTAACTTATACTTTAACATATTTTACAAGTATTGGTCAACCTGCCATCTGGGGGAGGGGAAAAATTGGAACAAAAGGTTTTGCAATTGTCAGTGCTAAAAAATTCCCCATGAATATATTTTGTAAATAAAAAGCTATAATAAAAAAATAATTTAATTTAATTGGGGCAGCTAGGTGGTGCAGTAGATAGAGCACCCGCTCTGAAGTCAGGAGGACTTGAGTTAAAATGTGGCCTCAGACACTTAACACTTAGTTGTGTGACTCTAGGCTTGACCCCCAATTGCCTCTGCAAAAAAAAAAAAATAGTGATCAAGTCAAGGGAGTAAAGAGTAAAGAGAATATATGCAAGATTCTCCATGAGAAGAAAATGTTATCATAAGCACCTGATGTAGCGATTTGCACGTAGTAAGTGCTTGAAAAATGTTTGTTGAATTTAACTGAATTCTTACAAATCCCTTTCATTTACCATCCCTGTCATAATTCATTTACCCATTATCCCTTCCACAGTGTTGCTCTGCTTTCTTCTCTACCAACTCCAGATAAATCTTTTAAATGACAATTATTTATTTTTATTAGTTATAAGATTATATTTTTTCCGATTAAAAAAAAAAGGAAGTAGTATTCCTTGAAGCACTAATATAGTATTTTTGTGCATCACTATAATTCCCCTCACTCATGAATATGCATGATTTTTGGAGCAGTCGTTCTGATCAGTGATTAAGTTCCCCAGGACCAATGTGAGGCTCATTTGGGATTTGGGGAAAGCCATTCTATGGTTAAATTTGGGAGGAAGCCAAATGCTGTCATATGTACTCCAGACACAAGTGGTCCCTAGGTCTTTCGTTGAGTAGAACACAGCTGCTGGTTGATACTCTCATGCACAGAGCAGTTACAGCACTTCTAAAAGACAGTCTGGAGAGATATCCACATCAGTAGTATAAAAGAGTAAGATACTTTGAAACCCAAAACAGTTAGGTGATATCAAAGGAAAACATTGTTAAAGTCTTCTTGCAAATTACATTTTAATATGAAGCATAGTGATGATAGTGGAGATCATTGTAACTTTGGTAGTCATGGTGGTCATGGTGATGCTGGCAATTTGGGTTTGGAAGTTGTAGTGATGGTAATTATATTTTTGTTATTATTGCCATCATGATGACTTGCAGCAGTGGATGTACAGCTTATGATTATTGTAATCATGATAGTGGTGACAATTCTTTGATCTGTTTGTAATGATCAATATTCTATTTTTAATATAAACAAGGACAATAGGATAAAGAGATATCCTTGGACTATTTATATCTGAATCCACTGAAAAAAATGAGAATGAGAAAAATAATTATGATGAGAAGTCTCCCACACAGAGACTTTATGATTACAAAGTGCTTTTGAATCAGTTGATTCTCATAGTAATTTTATCTAGTATAAATCTTATAATACTATTAATTAACATTTAGATAATAATTTTTAGTTTGTTAAGTGCTTTACCAATTTAAACTCATTTAAGCTTTACTGTATCCTAAGAGGTAGAAGTTAGAGGAATTTTTATCCATTTTGCACACAAGGGAAATGAGTCCCAGAGAATTTCTTGTGATTACATGACTACTAAATGTCAAAGGTAGGATTTGAACCTGAGTTTTTGTTGTTATTTTTTTTTAATTCTAAAAACATCCAACCCTTTACAATAGGACTAAGGATTATTATGAGAGCCATATGATGAATTAGTTTTTAAAAAGATGAGCTTGTTTATGACTAGTATTTTTATTTATTTTTTAAAATTTTTTCCCAATTATATTTTACTCTGATTTGGGCTGAATCCAGGAATATTACAGGTCATATATCTGACACTGCTGATCTACACCAAGTTATTCATTTATTGCTACTGACAGTAGAATGTCCCATAATTGGAAAAAGCCAGAATTTCTCATTGTAGTACCAGGGTATCATTAGATATTAGGATAGCTGAAAGGTTGAGAGGGGAAAAGGCAGAGAGACATAGAGATTTATTGAGAACTAATAAGATTTTCAGGGAAATTTCTCAGTACAAACATATAAATCTATCCAAAGACTCACAATAATATTTAACAGAAGCCCTAAAGATAAGATACAAGGCATACTAGTATTGCTGAAAGATAGTCAGCAATGATTTATTCATCCATGCCTTTCCTACTCCCAGAAGACTTCTCATTTTCCTGCAGAGAAGACCAGTCACTGGTATCTCTGTATTTATCAGGAAGAATAAAGAGAAGTTTTGAGAGTCAAAGAAACAATAACTGTGAAGATCAAAATAATTATGTGGTCATGAGATTCCACACCAGCTCAGCTTGCTATCACCTCCTACTGCCCTAGGCTAAAATTACACCCTTGTACATATCCTGGGTGGTTCTCCCAAATGTCTGCTTTTCATTAATATCAATATGAAAAAATATAAAGTCAGGGCAAAAAAAGAATAGTCTTGCATCATTTATTCAAGAAACATTTGTTAAGTGTCTACAGTATATAGAACTAGTAGCGAGGGTAAAGGAAGGATTAAAAATTGTAAATAAGAGGTTCTCCACTCTTACAAAAGGGACTCATATGCTATAATGAGACTCAGAAAATTATAATGCAAAATATTGCATGATACTTTTATTCAAAGTAGCATGGCCATGAGGAAGACCTAGGCTGAAGTCACTTCTTACATATATATTGTACGATCTGGACAAATCACTTAACTTCTTGATGCTGCAGGAAATTAAGACTATAAATTAGAAAGTGCTAGGCAATCTGCAACTGTGGATCATAGACTCAAAGAGATGAAGCCACTGAAGACAACTTCTTCATTTTTAGATGAGGAAACTGAATCGCATATAGATTATGGGACTTGCCCAAGGTAATAGTATTAATGTCAGCTAGGATTGCAACTGATGTCTTCTTCTCTTAAATGTAGAACTCTACATGTTATTCCATGTTGCATCTCTGAGGGACATTTTTCAGGATATTTTCTAACAAATGAAATCCAAATCCAAGATGAAAATACCATTAAAAAGTCCCGAAATAGAGTATGACATGAATTCATTTCTCTATTGAGCTCTGCTCTGCTTTGTCCTTCCTCATTCTCAGTAAGACAACTCCACATAGCTCAGTCCCATTTAAGTGATCTAATCTAGCCACAATTATTATACTATCAACTTGCTGATACTATAAAATAATAATTTTTAGTCTTATATAGTCTAAATCTTAGCTGCTCTGCAGTATTAATTCTATTTTTAACATTGTTGCTATGGAAATAATTTCTACCACCCTCTACAAAATATTTCACTTAAAGTCATGTTTTCATATAACCAACAATTTTACATATATATGTATATATATATATATATGTGTGTGTATATACATATATGTATGTATATATATAAATATATATTCATATAAACACATATATGTACATAGGCTTTGTTTATATATTTATTTCTGTAAATGTATATATATATATAATATCTATATCTCTTCATCTATATCAATCTATCTATTGATGTATCTATTTATAATTTCCTTTGAATCAGACTTTGGGGTATAAGGGTGAGTTGGAGAACTTGATTGGGTAGTACATAGGAGAGCCTTTAATAACAAATATGAAAATAAGTAGGAGTCTGAGGATTGCAGACTTATGATTGGATGTTGTTTGGTTGTTGAATATAGTTAACATGCCATAGAAAAATAAGGAGGAAAAGAGAAAATAAAACCCACTACCAAAATATTTATACCCATAAAAAGTCAGATATTCTTATAAGGAAGAATACAATAAAAGCAGAATTCAATACCCACACTCAATGCGGGACTTTAATTGAGTCTGATTTGTCCCTCATTCTCTGTTCTTGATGCTTCTTGAGTTTTCTCTTCTCTGCTGCCTAGAAATAATCCAGAGTGGCTAAATCGGTGATAAGGTCCATGCTTCCTTATGGAATTCATTTTATATTGTGTGAATATGAAATAGGATCAGGCATTCTTATGTTTATAATTGATGAAAGGATTTATAAGAAAGAGGGATATAACAGACCACACAATCCAAACTTCTCATCATATAGATGAAGAATTACAGAACCTGGCACATAGTAGGTGCTCAAGAAATGTTTTTTTTGACAGACTAGAAGTCAGAATAACCTAAATGATTGTACTGGAAAGTCCTGTAGTTCGTAAGTAACTTCATCAGGATCAGATTTAGGTTTTCTGATACCAAATCCATAACCCTTTCCCCTCTTTTACATTGCACAAACCTGCTCTGTATTCATCCTACTTCTACCATATATATAGTAAAAACATTTTAAAATGTATTTATTATGTGTCTATTACATGTATATTATATGCCATTATGTTAGGCATATAAAGACATAAATGAAAAGCAGATCCAACTACAAGGTACTTAAATGAGGTGCATGAGCACCTCAGAGAGATTTAGCCATTTGCTACAATGCTCATTTTTGAGCCTGGATTTCCTACTTCTAATTCCTATATCCTTTCCACTGCACTAGATTGCTTCATAAGGTTTCATGAAGTCACTTGTAAAGTTCAACTGTATATTATGGTTAGTGACATTTAATAGACTGATTTTCATGTGTTTTTAACATTTTCAATTTATTCCAACATGTTTACTTATCTGCCAAGTTACCCAGGCAATTTCCGGGGATACAATTTGTTTTCTTTATTTCCCTTCCCCTAGAAAATAAAAACCGTGTAGGATAGAACACGGATCCACAGGAAAATATCCATTTTCTCACTGAGGTGAGGACATGTTGTCCTTAGAAATCTGGAGCAGATAAATTCAATTCAATTATCTGAAATTGGGCCAACATTTATCGATAGCTATACATAATAAGGTAATAATATCACTTTATCGATGTGAATAATCTGAAACTCCAGCAGTTTCTTTGGGGGTGTAAATTTGCCAATAAAGCATATTGGTGCACAGTCAACTGCTGAATTTAGCAAAAGACAGCCAATCTTGATATTGAGGCGAAAGAAAAATTCCCTCCTGCCTAGCTCATTAAATCCTATTAGATCCTTGATGGTCCCAAAGGATCCTGAGAATATTCTAAGTGCTACAGTGTTCTCATCTTTCAGAAGGGAATATTAATCTCTGTTATTCTTAGGATGGGCTGAAGGTTTAGTCTGCTTTCTATATAAAAGATAAAGGCAGGTATGAAATTGTACACTAGGACTTCAGCTAAAACTGAATAAGGAAGATTTAGGGGAAACGGTGAATGAGAGAAGACATATCTCTTAATTCTTTTATCACTTGAATCATGGGCTATTAGTTAGGTACTTACTAATATCCCTTTAGTACCTTGTCCTTACTACCCCCTAGGATTTCAGTGACCTGAAGCAAAGCATCAGAAGTTCTGCCTTAGTTACTGCTCTGTTCTATTCTCACAGTTTTCATTTAGCTCATACCCAGAAATGAAATTATATGAAACCAAACTGAAGTTGGGAAGAAGGGAATATTAGAGGAGATTCAATGTGATGTGGCTTTACTCCCCTCCCCTCCATGCTTCTGTATTATTCTGTCAGTGCTCAAGACCCATCCCAAAGTCTTTAATGAGATAAGATGGCATTCTGGTTTTATTTCATTGTCCTAAATTCTTCCAATCTTCAGAGCTGCATGGAAGCAATCTTCAGGGCTGAATCTCATACTCTCTTTGACGTATTATTCATAATTGTAATTTACTCTGGAAAAGTTTGGTTGCAGATTTTGAATAACCCATGTTTAGGTTACAATAGATGTAGGCAAAAAAGGGATCCCCAGCACCCAAAGAAACATTAAAAGACCTCACAGAAAGTGCTGGACTTGCACATCATTCAATTTAGTCAGTTATCAGGTAACAAAAACATATAAAGCATTCATACTCTTTCACCTTGGAAAGAATGAAACCTTATCCATGATTTCTATCAAGATAAATACTGCCAGTCCAGTAAATCTCTGGCTTTCCTACACTGTCAGTCCAGTTTTGAACACATAAGGATTTTTTACTCTCTCCTCAAGAAAACAATGGATATTTGTTCATTCTTCATGGGAAGATATTCAACAGTTTAAAAAAAGGTTTATGACTCTATAACTTTATAAACTTAATTGAATAATTTAACAAATAATTAAAGTAAATTTAGAAGATCAGGATTCAAAATCCAACCTCTATACTTAATAGCTGTGTACCATTGTATAAGGCCCTTCAACTTTTTGCAGACAATACCATTCTATCCTTAAGATAAATCATCTGGTAGAGCAATAGGAATAATGGTATAAATTCAAAATAAACAAAACTTCTCTTTTCCCCATCCACAAAAGTCTAACCTGAGTTTGTTCTATATTTACTTTGTTCTGAATATATACACAACAACAGGTATTCAGACAGCTCTTCCTCAGTTACTATATCCGAATGACCCTTCTTCTATATACTGGAAATGGTGGCAAATCCTCCATAAAACAATCTTAGTTTCTCCTTCCTCCTCTTGGGTTCTTTTATGTTATTCTAGCTACTATACAACTAAAAGTTTTTGGCTAGTTTGTTCCCTTTCTTTCTATTTAAAATAGGTTGCCATGTGTTCTGGTCTTTTAGATCTTTGGAAACACTAAAATCTCTACATTATTAACATCCTCAATTTCCCATTTTTCTTTTACTATATCTACTTCTTCCAATCTGTCCAAAGTTTTCTCAATGATCCCCCCTTCATAATTTTTTCTGTCTTTCCCTTCTCTCTACTCACATGTCTATCGCTTTGGTGCAGAGCTTCATCATCTCTTAGCTGAACTATGTCAATAATCAAGGGCTGCTTACAGGCTCTTCCTTTTCCAATATCTCCTCCATATATCTGCCAAAATAAGATTAGGTTTCATTATATTACTCCCTCTCACTCCAGAATTTTCAGTGTCTCCTTATCAAAAATGGAAAAAAAATAGAATCTCCTCAACTTGGCATTTAAACCCTTCACAGTCTGGCTCAAGTCTACTTTTGCAAACTTTTCCCCACTTAATTTCCTTTTCAATTCTCTGCTTGCTCTTCCCCTGTTTCTCAGCATCTTTAGCTTCCTTAAAGATTCAGCTTAGGGAAAAGGCCATTCCCTATCCCTTCTAGGTATTAGTGCTTTTCCCTAATTAGTTATCTTTGCACTTAGATGTAGAAAGGCAATGCTCCCCCAGTAAGTTGTAAATTTCTTGATGGTAGAGGATTTATTTTTTCATTTTGCTTTTGTGTTCCCCAACACTTAGAGGAGTGATTGGAACATTGGAAAAACTTAATAAATTTTTGTTGAATTGAATTGCAATTGAATATCTTCTGAACCAAATTATTATCATGTACTCATTGCAGTATGGTATCCTAACTACAGCTATTTGCCATTTGAAATAAAACCTTGAAGATATTAATGTCTTAATTCTAGAAAAAAAATTTGAAAATCAGGAATTTCAGACACAATAGCAGATGGTGGAAAAGATGGTTTTGACTAAAGTCAGTTTTTCAACTGTCTTCCCAACAAATAAAAAAGCCCTACTTCCAAAGTAATGCGAAAAATTGTTCAAAAGAGCCGAATTTTCAAAAATGCAACAGGAGTGTGCTTAATTAAGGGGAACAGTTAAATGAGGGTGACAATGGCATTGCAGAAAAGGAAGGAAAAAGAAGGATAGAAGCATAGAGCACAGACTATGAGCATATTCACAGGAGGAAGCGGATGTGTAAACTTGACTCCTAACCTTGTCCAAGAGTCTACTTTCCTCTTCCTCCCCATCCCAACTTTGTAGGATAACCAGCAGAGAGCCATGAGCTGAAGGTATTGGGATAGCTATTGAAGATCCACTGAGTGAAGGGAAAGCACTCATTTCCATGAAAGTATAACTGGCAGGGTGTCTATACTCTAGAACAAAATCCTACCATGGCTCTGCTCGGCTTTTCCAATTTTCATTTCTTATAACCAGAATTGAAATCATATAAGCTGAAATTGAGTGACTTTTTCAAAATTTCTTGGGTTGAGAAATAATATTTTTTTCATTTCTTATTTTTATTCTTACTCATTACTTATGTCATTACTTCATTTCATGCTTACTCAAACTTATATTACTTCTTAGGTAAAAGAAAAACAATTGAATATTTGAATAATAACACTGGTCTCCTTCAAGCATCATTTGAAATTTTTTTACATAAAGAAGATGTTTGGGGGCAGCTAGGTGGCTCAGTGGATAGAGCAACACCCCTAAAGTCAGGAAGACCTAAATTCAAATCTGGTCTCAGACACTTAACACTTCCTAGCTGTGTGACCCTGGGCAAGTCACTTAACCCCAATTACTTCAGCCCAAAAAAAATCAATCTTAGGACAACAAAGGAGTTTATAAAGTCATCTAATTAACTCCAGGTCTTCTAACAAGTTCTTATTTATGGCATCCCAGACTAATTCTTTTTAAAAGATATCTAAAGACAAACTTCAAAAGCTTCTCTTGGTCAAGTATTCACTGTTTATTTAAAATGAGGATGATGACTATCTTTTATATAGGATATAGAATATAGTATATGTTATTTCCTTTGACTCTCACAACAACTCTACAAGTTGCTATTACTACCTACTGCAACTTTATTGTTGAGGAGACTGAAACTAAGAGTGGTTATGTGACTTGCCCAGGGTCACACAACAGCTAAATGTCAGAGACAGAGAGTTTATCTCATATCTTCCTTTCTCCAAATCCAGCATTCTATTCTTTGGGCCATTTGACTGCTTTAGTCTTGCCTGAATTTTACCTTAACTGTTATACCTAGTTGTGGGTAGAAGTCCTCAGGATGAGGAAGTTCTTTCTCTCTAATGCAATCTCTCATGGCATAATTTACACCCATTTATTTTGTTTTGTCTTTTTTTTTTTTTTGATTAAGTAAAAGAGGCTTTTCTCTACCTCAATTCTTACCCATCCTTAATCACTGACACGACCTCCAGATTGAGACCTGTTAAAGATCTTAGCTTTAAAAAGTTCTCCCACTACATCAGGACCATCTCCAGTCATCCTGATCTATTTCCTTTCATTGGACCCAGATGGCTCTGGAGGAGAAAGTGTGACTTTGTACAGCCCTCCTTCACAATCCATTTACTAGGTCATAGCATCACCTTCCTGATGTCATGGTAGGGACAAACAGCAACAGCAACAACAATCTGTCCTTGATGGAATTTAAAAGTGGTCTCTAGCTGGTCCTTTAAATACTCAAGCCTTCACTCCTTCCTAGACTTAAAGATCATTAATTAAATTTTCACACGACATTCCCTTTGTCACAACCAACAAGATCAATCCCTTTAATATTTTCACAGGAATCTCATTTAGTTATTTTCTTCTGTGAAAACATTTACTACCCTGATAACTAATTAAAATAAGAGTCAAGAGTAGGAAGCTCTCCTTTTTCTTCCCCTTCGCTCTGACTGCAGAGGCTTTTAATTGTTGGGATTTCCTGGCACCAAGGAGGCTGTGACCCCAGCTCAGATTGATTTACAACTGCATCTCCTATTTACAGGCTTGGGTGATGTAGAG